>NW_015113027.1:246473-252719 GCF_001443285.1 Poecilia latipinna
TTAGTCCAAGTTTGTCGTTTATTGAATGTTCAGAAACTACAGCAGGTGTGAAGAGCCACAGCAAAGGTAAACAAAGGTAAAACAACCCGAACAGACGATCAACTCTAAACCACTCCTACCTTTTTATTCTGTCTCTTTGTTGTTTAGCACATCCGTTCCCGTGGCAACCGCCTGTGCCCACACGCCGAGCAGAGATTACTTTAAAAACACAACATTCAGTCCGTTACCATATCAGGTTTCCAGGCTTGATATTTATTTCTCGATTATTAATAAGCCTCTCATGAACACAGCGCTGGTTGAGTAGCTAATTTAAACTCCTGCTCTGCTCTTTTTCTGTTAATGGGACCGAAACGCACTGAATTGCGCAACACATTGTTCAAACAATAATTACTGAGATTATTAATTTTAACACGTTTCGTTGATTTTTTTTATAATTATTATTTTTTAATGAAACTACAAACGTTTAGGATCTTAGTGACTATTTTTGATAAGCCTGTCAGAAGACGAAGTGCTGGTCTCAGGTTTGTCACCTGCCGAGATCGACTCAAAACCTTTCGATAGACGCATTGGGCAGCCCTGCTTTAGCTCATTTCAAGGTTGTGCAACAGAAAATGATCCCCTCTCATCCGTTGATGAGGTAGTGTAATAAAAAGTTTCCCCGTGTCCTTTTGGCACCGTGGTTGTTGGATAAAAGACCCGAATGACACCTCACTCCCTTTTACAGCAAGCTGTCATGTCCAGAGTTGTGACTTTGTGACACCAGGCAGCACTTACCTGCAAGTAGAGGACTGCGTTTTGGCATTTGAACACAACCTGTGACTGACGCGCTTCTCCGCTTTCCTTCCTGTGTCAGACGTGGGCTCTGTGGAGGGTTTGGCGTACCACAGGGGCTGGGATATGCTGTACTGGACCAGCTACACTACGTCAACCATCACCCGCCACACCGTGGACCAAAGCCGCTGGGGCGCCGTCGACCGGAACACCGTGGTCACCATGTCGGGAGACGACCACCCGAGGGCGTTCGTGCTTGACGAGTGTCAGAGGTCAGAGCTGGTTGGGTTCTTAGCTTTCACACGTTTGTTCATAACGCTGACCATGTATGTGTTGCGGTGTCTCTGCATTGCAGCCTGATGTTTTGGACCAACTGGAATGAGCAGTCTCCCAGCATCATGCGCGCTACGCTGGCTGGTTCCAACGTCCTGGTGATCATCGGCACAGATATCAGGACCCCCAACGGGCTGGCCATCGACCACCGAGCTGAGAAGCTTTATTTCTCTGACGCCACCCTTGACAAGATTGAGCGCTGCGAGTACGACGGCAGTCGGAGATACGTACGTCATCACGCGTCCGACCTTTTGTGTGGCGGTGCCAATAGTAGCGATAGAATATGTGTGGTTGTGATTTCCTGATCAGCTGATGTCATAAGCTGTTATTTCCACCTCAGGTGGTGCTGAAGAACGAGCCGGTCCATCCGTTTGGCCTGGCTGTTTACGGAGACTACATCTTCTGGACGGACTGGGTCAGGAGGGCTGTGCTTCGGGCCGACAAATACACCGGGGGTGAAATGAAGGTGTTGCGCGCCGACATCCCCCAGCAGCCCATGGGCATTGTTGCCGTGGCCAACGACACAAACAGCTGTAAGTTAGGGCTTAGCATGATGTGCAGAGGGATTGTCATTATTGCAGCTCTCTGCACAAATAACCTGACATGAATGTGCAGAAAAAGCTAATCTAGGTTTTTGTTCCTTTTCATGTACATGAATTCAGATTCTCTTTGCAAATTACACTCTGTTTGACCACATTTTTAAGACAACGCCATTGCTTGAAGATAAACATGCAAGCCTTTAAATAATATAGATATCTGGATCTGAGGGCTTGATATTCAAGAATGAGAAAATTCTGGACTTCTCTACTTGGGATCCGGTGTGATTGCTATATGATAAATGGTCTTGCCGTAGTTGTGAGGTCTAATTTCTAGGTACCATGTGCAGCTTTGTGTACTTCTCACAATCCTCATGTTTGCACAGGTGAGTTCTCTCTGTGCCGAGTCCACAACGGAGGATGTCAGGACCTGTGTCTGCTGAGCTCTGAAGGAAGAGTCACCTGCGGCTGCCGTGGCGAACGAAAGCTTTTGGAGGACAACACCTGCACCGGTACGACGAGAGCCGGACTAATTAAAAACAGTCTGGGTTAACATGTGTGGATCCATAATCAAGCATTAATGCTCTTTACTAGATTCTGTTTTATGAGGATGTTTTCCCCAATCTATCTATTGCTTCTGCTCTCTGATCACACATCTGAGAGAATAGCCTGCAATTAATAATTTGAAAAATACAAGTTTTGACAAAAAAAAACAAAACAAAGATATTTTGGAGGTAATTTTGGTTTTTAATTAGGTGTAAATTGAAAACTTTTGCGTTTGCCCTCCTGTGTTTGTGCCTCAGGCGTCAACTCCACGTGTACAGGCGTTGATGAGTTTGAGTGCGGAAACGGAGACTGCGTGAACTACACTCTGACTTGTGATGGCATGGCTCACTGCAAGGACAAGTCTGATGAGAAACAGTCCTACTGTGGTGAGGACAATCTTTCCTGTGTACAATCACATATTTTTCCATCTGAGATTAGTAATTTGACCCCATTTCTCTCTGATTCTCAGCCAATCGCGTGTGCAAGAAAGGCTACAGGCGGTGCACAAATGGCCGCTGTGTGGGGCACAGCTCCTGGTGCAACGGGCAGGATGACTGTGGAGACAATTCGGATGAAGTCTTCTGCAATAGTGAGTCTTATTTTGAGAAAGCGGGGAGAGCGCAGTGGATTAAAATTACTACAAAATATTGCAAAAGGGTTTAAAACTAAAGTACTAAATAACTGGGAAAGGCTAAAAACGGCTGAGTTTTCCAGCTCAGAATACTAATCTACCTGAACTCTTTCTCCAGCCACGTTGTGCTCCGCCGACCAGTTCCAGTGCAGAGACGGAAGCTGCATCTCCAACTCCAGCAAGTGTAACCAGAAGGTGGACTGCGAGGACGCGAGCGACGAGATGAACTGTCGTAAGTTGATCCATTCTCTTGGACGGAACAGTAAATAATTTCATGCTAAACTCAGCATGTCGCTCGGAGGCTTCAGTTTTATGCTTGTTTTTCTTCGCGAAGCTCCCACGGACTGTTCCTCTTACTTCCATCTGGGAGTGAAGAGTGTGATGTTTCAGAAGTGTGAGTTCACCACGCTCTGCTACGCCCCCTCATGGCAATGCGACGGCGCCAACGACTGCGGAGACTTCTCAGATGAAAGGAACTGCCCAGGTGCTTTGAATCCTCATCGACTGATGCGTCGAGTATTCATCTTAGATTACGCCAGTAGGAACAGGAAAATAAAAAGAGAACAGTTTGAACTTAATTATAAGACAGGAGGTGATTTCATGTGGAAAAAGCCTTTTCCTCTCATACTAAACTGCTTATTGCCAACTTTGCTCTGTCAGGGGCCGGCAGGACGAAGTGTCCGCTGCCCTTCTTTGCGTGCCCGAGCAACCGCTGCATCCCCATGAGCTGGACGTGCGACGGTGAAAATGACTGCGAGAACGGTGCCGACGAAATTAACTGTGGTACGACCTGAGACGAGCTGAAATCCAGACGGATTTTTATTTTCCCCGGAGGAGCGATGCCTCTTTCATTGCCCCTATCTTTGTTTTATGTAGACAAGGTCTGCTCACCGTCACAGTTTGAGTGCAAGAACCACCGCTGCATTTTCAGCCGCTGGGTGTGTGACGGGGCTGACGACTGTGGCGACGGCAGCGACGAGGACGTTCACTGCAGTAAGCGCTAAATAAATTTTGCCGCATCAAAAAAAATATATACATAGCTGTATAATGCAATATTCATACTCGATTGAAGTGATTTACACATAAAAGTCTGAAAATAGTGGCATGTATTTGTGTTCAGCCTCCAATAATCTCATATACCTGCAAAGAATGTAAGAATCAACTTTAAAAATGTTTATTAAGGTTGGTTGATTATAAATACCCACCACACTTTTCAGATTTTTTGAATGGCATTTCCCATTTCACAGTTTTGCACCACTTGTTGTCCTGTCAGTTAAAGATCACTTAGTAAACTTTGAGGCTTGTGACTGCACCATGAGAAAATGTGAAAAAAGACACGTTCAAGGGGTAGAATTACACCTGCGCTGTATATAAAAGCGAGGATAGCTCACCTGGGTGTGGCTTTATGTTTTTTTTTATGGTACTCTAAAAAAAAAAAACATGTGGCTGAGCTGCAACATTTTTTTTATAGAGAATAAAAGCTGCAGTCCGGGGACATTTCGATGTCCTGGGTCAAATGTGTGCATTCCTCAACGCTGGAAATGCGACGGCGACAAAGACTGCCCGGATGGCGTCGACGAGAGCGTCACAGCAGGATGTGGTGAGCTGAACCCCTCTGCTCTGTTTGAGGAAGAAACAAATCACTTGTTTTCTCACCAAACGATCTCCGTCTCAGTCTTCAACGACACATGCAGCGGGGACGAGTTCATGTGCCAGAGCCGAGAGTGCATCCCCAAGCACTTCGTGTGCGACCACGACAAAGACTGCAGAGACGGCTCCGACGAGTCCCCCGAGTGCCGTAAGCGGCCGCCTTGGAAATAATGGGCCAGTCGTTCTAACGCTTCCTCCTTCTCCTGCCACTTTTATTTGAGCACACTCGCTGTTTGTCACCGCAGACTACCCGCCGTGCGGTCCCGACAGTTTCCGCTGCGCCAACGGGAGCTGTCTGCTCCACAAGTCCTGGGAGTGCGATGGAGAGTTTGACTGCCACGACCATTCAGACGAAGCGCCGAAAAACCCTCACTGCTCAAGTCCAGGTCAGATGCAGACACGCCGCACAGCTCTGGAAAAAAAAAAAAATAAGAGACCACTGCAAAATGATCAGTTTCTCTGATTTTACTCTTTATAGGTATAAGTCTGAGTAAAACAAACGTTCTTTTATTCTATGAACTGCTGACATCATGTCTCAGAAATTCCTAGCAACAATTTACTATTTATTTGCAGAAAATAAGAAATTGCCAAAATAACAAACAAGATGCAGCACTTTCAGACCTCAAACAATGCAAAGAAAACATTCATTTAGAAACAACAATACGGATGTTTTAACTCAGGAAGGGATCAGAAATCAATATTTGGTGGAAAAACCAGGAGGTTTCCAGTGGGGTTCAGTGCAGTGGGCTCTTAATTTCTTCATTTTTTTCCAGAACTGTATTTGTTGCATTTCTTAGAGTTTTTCCTTTAGGAAATGAAAATTTGCTTCAAGAGTTTAATGCCTTTTTTGTAACATAGACTTGAGATTAATGCATAAAACAAGAACTGGAATATCAGGGATTTTTTTTTATTATTATTGTAGTTGTTTATTCAGATTTATGCATAACTTTATTTATGACAGTTGCTGTCAGTATTGGGCAGGACAATATAGTAAAAATGATTATTCATAAAATTAGATTTTCCTGGGTTAGGAAGGTTAATTAAACCAGAAAAGCTGGGAAAAAAAGGCAGGAAATGATTTGAATACAAAATAGAAACAACATTAAAGCAGAGAAAGCAATAGATAATCTGCAAACAACCACAATAAATGTTTCATTGAACATTGAATAAAAAAAATGCTTATTTGAAAGGAAAAAGTCTGATCATATCTGGCAGCTGGAAAGATTTCTCAACAGACTAGAAATAACGTCTGAAGTGATCTTTGAAATGTCATCAGCTCGAGTGAACTTTTCTCTCCGCTTGTTTCTCGTTTAATTTCTTTGTTCGACTGAACAGAAAAGAAATGCAACGACACCGCGTACGCCTGCAGTAATGGAAAGTGCATCGCTGAGGCTCTGCTCTGTGACCATAAGGACGACTGCGGCGACGGCTCTGATGAGCTGAACTGCTTCATCAACGAGTGTCTGAACAGTAAGCTGAGCGGCTGCTCGCAGCTCTGTGAGGACCTGAAGAAAGGCTTCAAGGTGAGCAGGAAACGAAACGTGTGCCGAGCGGAAAGCCTGGAGCTGGATTTATATTCACAGTGTGCTTGAAAGAGTTCGGACAGCCGCGTGTGATGTCCTGTGTTCTCCATCTGCCCGATTTTCTAAAAGTTTCTTCTTCTCTTGCTTCCTTCTTTACTTTATTTTGTCCTTCCTCTCTTCATATCCGTCCATTTGTCCTTTTGTTGTCCCGTCCTTCCTTTCTTGAAGCCGTTTGTTCTTCTGTTTTCCTTCCTTC
>NW_015113027.1:256417-275705 GCF_001443285.1 Poecilia latipinna
CTTCCTTCCTTCCTTCCTTCCTTCCTTCCTTCCTTCCTTCTCTCTCTCTCCCCCTTAAATAAATAGCTGCTCTAAGTTCATAGTATGTTTATAAATTGTATTTACTCTTCTAAATGTTTGACAGGAAACATTGTTTGCTGTTTCTTTACCAGCTGCTTCCTTTTCTCGCTCACAGTGCCGCTGCCACCCAGGCTTCCGTCTCAAAGACGACAGGAAGACGTGCGTGGACATAGACGAATGCGTGACCTCTTACCCCTGCACCCAGCGCTGCATCAACACCCATGGCAGCTACCACTGTCTGTGTGTGGAGGGCTTCCAGCTCAGTCCAGAGAACCCAACGATATGCAAATCTGTTTCTGGTAAGAAAGCGACAGTTGAATGGCAGTCACGTGTTTCAGACAAATCCCCTCATGCGTGCTCTCAACCTTGCAGACGAGGAGCCGTTCCTCATCTTTGCCAACCGCTATTACCTGAGGAAGCTCAACTTGGACGGCTCCAACTACACCCTGCTCAAACAGGTGAGCCCCATGCGTCATTTCCATGATTACGCTGGAGACGTTTTTATCGTGTCATAAAACTAATCCGGCTTCTCTGCTGCTGTCAGGGATTAAACAACGCCGTGGCTCTGGACTTCGACTATCGGCAGCAGATGATTTATTGGACAGATGTCAACACGCAGGGCAGCATGATCCGACGGATGCACATCAACGGCAGCAACGTTCAGGTCGGTGTTGCAGCGTCCTGCCTTTGAACGATAAAAGGATAATTAAAGCTGCCGGCCTGCTTAACATCCTCATCCTCACGCCTGAGGATGAGGATGTAAGACATAATTAGACCCATCCATGTCACATAGAGACAGCTTCTTGTTCTTCTGTCAGGTTCTTCACCGCACGCTGCTCAACAATCCTGACGGTCTGGCGGTGGACTGGGTCGGAGGAAACCTGTACTGGTGTGATAAGGGACGGGACACTATCGAGGTGTCAAAGCTGAACGGAGCGTACCGGACGGTTCTGGTCAATAGCGGCCTGAGGGAGCCGCGCGCCATCGCCGTGGACGTTCGCTACGGGTGAGAGCGACCAGGAACCAGCCGAGTCCTGCATCTCCACTGTGATGTCGATGTTATTTAAAGTGGATACGTGGGCCTGCAGTGCAAAAGTTAGATGGTGAAACCTTTGTTTCGCCAGGCAAAATGTTAAAAACAATTTTCTCATTTCTAAACAGTGCTCCACCAAATATTGATTTCTGAACTCTTCCTGAGTTAAAACATTGGTTTTGTTGTTTCTAAATGAATATGAACTTGTTTTCTTTGCATTATTTGAGGTCTGAAAGCACTGCATCTTTTTTTGCTGTTTTGACCATTTCTCATTTTCTGCAAATGAATAATAAATTGTTGCTTGGAAGTTCAGAGACATGTTGTCAGTAGTTCATAGAATAAAAGAACAACGTTAATTTTACTCAAACATAAACCTATGAAAAGTAAAATTAGAGAAACTGATCATTTTAAATGGTCTCTTAATTTTTTCCAGAGCTGCACATATAAATGGTGGAAAACACTGAAATAAATAAACAGTTAGAGGAGATTCACCTTCCAGTAGGACAGTGAGCCTAAAAACCACAACAAAATGATTCAGATTAAAGAATGCATTATGTTAGAACTGGCAATTCAAAACTGAATTGTTCCATGAAACATTAAATATATTATTATCCTCACTACTTTTTTGTTCTCCTTTAAAATCCCAATAAAACACATTAAAGTGTTTTCGACAAAATGCGATACGTTTTAGTGGCATTGACACTTTAGCATGAACAATAACAGTAATATTACTCCCTGACAGGTACTTGTACTGGTCTGACTGGGGCGACAACCCTCACATTGGGAGGATCGGGATGGACGGCACCAACCGGAGTGTCATCATTAAGGATAAAATCACCTGGCCTAACGGCTTAGCCCTGGACTTCATCAACGACCGCATCTACTGGGCGGACGCTCGAGAGGACTACATCGCGTTCGCCAGCATGGATGGAACCAGCAGACACACCGGTAACGCACAGATAATGAAAAACACATTTAACTTAATTTTTTATTGTTTTTTTGACTCCGCTTCACTTGTCCTGTGTGTTTGCGTGTGTGTGTGTGTGTGTGTGCGCGTGTGTGTGTGCGCGTGTGTGTGCGTGTGCGCGTGTGTGTGTGTGCGCGCGCTCCTGCAGTTCTCTCTCAGGATATTCCTCATATCTTTGCCATGACTCTGTTTGAGGAGTACATCTACTGGACAGACTGGGAAACTAAATCTATCAACAGAGCTCATAAGACACAGGGGACCAACAAGACGATGCTGATCAGCACCCTGCACAGACCGATGGACATCCACGTGTTCCACCCGTACCGCCAGCCTGACGGTACGCGCCGCTGCCCGCTCTGACATCCCTGTCAGAGATTTCACACTCGCTGTTTACGTTCCCTTCTGTCCTCGCCAGTGGCCGGCCATCCGTGTCAGATAAACAACGGCGGCTGCAGTAACCTGTGTTTGCTCTCGCCTGGCGGGGGCTACAAGTGTGCGTGCCCCACCAACTTTTACCTGGCCGCAGACAGCAAACGCTGCCTGTCCAACTGCACGGCGAGCCAGGTGAGCTTGTGCAGAGGTGTCACTGAATGGCTTGTTTTCCCCTTTAATGAAAATATTAAAAAAATAATGTTTCTCATCTGCTCTTTTAGTTTGTCTGCAAAAATGACAAGTGCATCCCATTTTGGTGGAAGTGCGACACAGAGGACGACTGTGGGGATCGCTCAGATGAGCCCGCAGACTGCCGTAAGCGATTAGCCAGACTCTGGTCGATTTCTGCTGGCTTTCTTGTTGGCGTTTTAGGAATGCTGTGTTGTAACGACGTGCTGTGCCTGGCCTCCCCTACAGCTGAGTTTAAGTGCAAGCCGGGTCAGTTCCAGTGCGGCACCGGCATCTGCATCAACCCTGCCTACATCTGTGACGGAGACAACGACTGTCAGGACAGCTCTGACGAAGCCAACTGCGGTAGAAATGCTCACACATGCATCATAGCTTATTTACGCTTTTTCCCGTACACCACTCGTTCTTCATGGACTTCGCTTTCTCAGACATTCACGTGTGCCTGCCGAGTCAGTTCAAGTGCACCCACCCCAACCGCTGCATCCCAGGAATCTTCCGCTGCAACGGCCAGGACAACTGCGGCGACGGGGAGGACGAAAAGGACTGCCGTAAGTCGTCTCTGACGTTTGTTAGTTTCGGCGCTTCTTGACGGTGGTCAGGAGTTTTTACAGCTTTCACTGTTTCTGTTGCTGCTGCAGCATTATCCCACAACATGTCAGAGTCTTCCAAATAACGATTAGATGCAGATCTGTGATGCTGTGGGCCTGTTTCTCTAAACTATTCAAGGACCTTGTTAGGGGATATGAACTTAGTGAAATATCAGGACATTTTAAATTTAAATCTGGTGGCCTTTGACGGTAAAACGAAAAGGGGTCATCACTGGTTCTTTCAGCAACATGACAATCCAAACAAAGCAACAGAAGAAATCTATATTTTTCAGTCACTATTTCAGTTTCCAGAGTTAAATCTTCAAGGAAACCTGTGAAGGGAAGCAGAAAAGAAAACAGCGATGCCTAAACTTTTCAGCGTCTGACCTAAGAAGAGACTAACTAATAAATTTACTACCATGTCAATTAAATGGTTGTATTATAACAGCAGAACGCTGGATCAGCTTCAAGGATGTGGCATGAATACGCTATACCACCAATGTTTTTGAAGAATCGCTTGGCCTCACGTATTGATTCAGGTCACTCATTGGAGTCCTGACTCAAACTTTGGAAATGTTCGGTTCAAAAACATGGTGGAAAGAGAAGCCATCAAAGATTCTCTGAGTTCTCCAACCTTGTAAAAAACCTTGTTGTTGTTTTTTTAAACATACCACATAACAGTTTGTTCTAATGTAGCGTTGCTACAATAACTCAAACGTGTGCCTTCCTGTTGCAGCGGAGGTCACATGTGCTCCCAACCAGTTCCAGTGTGCCATGAGTAAGCGCTGCATCCCGAGGGTCTGGGTCTGCGACCGGGACAACGACTGCGTGGACGGATCCGACGAGCCCGCCAACTGCAGTAAGATGAGCCTTTGAAATAAAACCGTGGTAACATGCCTGCTTCTCGAAGCGCGTCTGTTGAAGTGCTCGCGTCCTCCTCCGCACCGCAGCTCAGATGACGTGCGGCGTGGACGAGTTCCGCTGCAAGGACTCGGGCCGCTGCATCCCGGCGCTCTGGAAGTGCGACGCCGAGGCGGACTGCAGCGACGCCTCCGACGAGCCCAAGGACGAGTGCGGTGAGGAACGGCTCTCTGACCCCATCTGGCCCCCCCACCCCCGGAGGCAGGAAGTGTGTTTGACGTCGCTCTGCGGAGCCTGACTCTTCCTGTTTGTCCGCAGACGAGAGAACGTGCGAACCTTACCAGTTCCGCTGCAAGAACAACCGCTGCGTGCCCGGCCGCTGGCAGTGCGACTACGACAACGACTGCGGGGACAACTCAGACGAGGAGAAGTGCGGTAGGCTCTGTTTATTACCCTGTGAAGAGGCACAGCTCACTGTGCGAACCAAAACCAGCTGGTTTGTAACTCCGCATGAGCTTTTGCTGTCGGAAGGGAAACGGAGGCAGTAAGAAATGTGTCGCTCCTCACTTTCTGTCTGCTGTAGCTCCTCAACTGATCTCTGGTCAGTTGGTCGGCTCTGTGCACATCTCACATCATCTCATGTCTGTTTTGCATTTCACACTGGCCTGTTGCTGTGAGCCAGAGGTAGGTGCTGTCGCTGTTTCAGATCAACCGCAACCTTCAAACTCCCGGTCTTGCTTTTTTTTTTTTTTTTTTTTCCTCCTTTTTTTTTGGTTTTTTTTGCAATCTTTCTTCTCCTTTCTTCGCCCACTGACACCATCCCTATAATGCAATTAAAATGCCTTATTTATTTTACGTAACGAGTCCTTGCTCCTGTTCTGTTCTGAACATCTCTAGTTATCCTCTCCTTAAGCCTTTTCCTGACTGACTCCCTCTGCTCTTTATGCTCTCCTAATTATCCTTTCATACTCTTCAAAGCCTCTTTTCTCTCCGCCCTCAGTGCCTCGAAAGTGTTCAGAGAGCGAGTTTGCCTGCACAAATGGCCGCTGCATTGCTGGCCGCTGGAAGTGCGACGGGGACCACGACTGCGCCGACGGGTCAGACGAGGTATCGTTCGATTTTTTATTTATTTATTTATTTTTCCTTCTTTCAACGTTGTAAAATCTGTCACAATAGAGGAGAACTAAAAACGGCAACACTCTGGTTGTGCTTCAGGACGGCTGTGAAGTGTGGTGTGACAGAGATGAGTTCCAGTGCCAAAGCGGCCACTGCATTCCCATCCGCTGGCGCTGCGATTCCGATGTCGACTGCGTAGAAGGCAGCGATGAGGAGAACTGCGACAGTCCTGGTGAGCGCGTCGCTGGTTTCCTCCTGAAGGAGACTAAGACGTGTCCACGCGTTCCCCCGATCCGTCACATAGCGACCACAAACCTTCTACTGGTTTATTCGGAATGCATCTTAACTCATCTCCTCTTAAAACTGTGCATAATTGTGTAGATAATGAGAGGGGGGAAAAAAAAATCTAATTTTTTCAAATGAGAATCTAAAAACGATGTTGCAAGTATTTAATTTTTTTTTACCCCCCCCTTCAGTTTGACACTCCCAAAAATATCCATTGCAACTAATTCCCTTGAGAAGTTACCTATTTTGTAAGTAAACTCAGATTTAAACTCAGTATAAATTCTGCTCTCCTGTAAAGGCCTCAGAGGTTTGTTGGAGAAGATTAGCGAACATTTTTGATGTGCTGCTTTTTGTGTGCCTTCAATTAAAATCCCATTAAAGTACGATAGAGTGTTGGTTTGTAACGCTAGTGGTCTGAATACTGTATGCATGTCCTGTCTCTCTCGCTGCGGCATCTCAGTGGACAAACACTGCTTCCACGATGAATTCCAGTGCAACAACACGCTGTGTAAGCCTCTTAACTGGGTGTGTGACGGCGAGGACGACTGCGGAGACAACTCTGATGAGAACCCAGCAGAGTGCGGTGAGATTTGCCGCGTTTCACCTTTCGGCCTCTTTGTCCTCCTCCTGTCTGCGGGGATTGGTTTATGTTTTTTTTTTTTTCCTTCTCCTGATCTTCCTCTCTGTCGGTCCACCAGTTAAATTCCTGTGCCCACCCACGAGGCAGTTCCGTTGCCACAACGACCGGGTGTGTGTGCCGGTGTCGAAGCGCTGCGACGGCGTGAACAACTGTGGGGACAACAGTGACGAGCTCAACTGCCGTGAGTTTATTCTGTTTGGTTTTTTTTTGTTTGTTTTTTTCTGCTGCATCAATAATAAAAAAAAACGTCAACTTTGGGTTTGATGCACTCGGAGAGCAAGAGTTTTGATTCGTGCCTAATTTAAATCGTTTTGCTTCCAGCAGAGCAGTCTGTCTTTAAGATGTGCCTTGATCAGTGTTTCCTTTCAATATCGGCCCATTTTCACCATCATTCAGGCATAAGAAGGCTAAACCATAACAGACAACTTTCTAGAAATCTAACACAAAGACACAATTTAACCTCATTAATTTAGCTGAATCTATGAAAAAGAAGACAGAATATGTGCTTTTAATACCAAGTAGATGATTTCCAAATACCTCTTGGCTGAAAGAAAAAGAAATAAAAATGGAATATACCGCTGATCTGCTGTAGATAGTATTTTAGGCCTTGTTCCTTCTATTATCCACATTTTGCACACACCTTACAGAGTATGCTCTCATGTTCAAGTGTAAGTACACAGTACCAAATGGGTCAATAAAGCAGCTGGGGAGCAACAAAAAAAAAAAAAAGCTAAAGAAAATCTGACAATCTGCTGATCAGGAACCACTTTCAAAGATTATCAGAGCAATTCGAACCTTGAAATAAAACCAAAATAAATAAGGGATCATTTAAGCCAGAAGCTTCATCAATTATTTTGATTTTGGTTTTTATTCCCGTGAGCTGGAGAAAACTTATCTGGGCCCATTATTTATTTATTTATTTTTCTAGCAACACATCCGCCGAAGCCAGTATGCCAGAAGAACCAGTTCCAGTGCTCCGACGGTCGCTGCATCAGCACCGATCTGCTCTGCAACCACTTCAACGACTGCGAGGATTACGGCTCCGACGAAATGAGCTGTGAAAAGAAAGGTGCGCTGCAGCCTCACTCGTCTGATGGCCGCTGTTAGACCTCGTCAGCGCTTGACTGTATGCGACCCGTTTGATCCGCAGCAGACACGACGCTGAACGAATGCCGCAGCAACGTGACCATGTGCGGAGACGGAGACGAAGCGCACTGTGTGGTCAACGGCACAGTCTCCTTCTGCTCCTGCAAACCCGGCTTCCAGTCCAGCGGGCAGAACAGGTGCCAGGGTAAGGCTGTCCGGGAATCGCTTCGGTGTTTCCCTCTCGACTCTTTGGGTTCTGGCTAACGCAGGCGTGAACGTCCTTCGGGTGTTTCACAGATAAGAACGAGTGCAAGCAGTTTGGAGTTTGTTCCCACATCTGCAACAACACCAAAGGCTCCCACAAGTGCAGCTGCCACAAGTATTTCAGCAAAATAAATAACACCTGCAAGGCTGATGGTAAGACATGACAAGTGCGTTTCAATAAATCAGAATGTCATAAAAATGTTGGCTCTGTTTTATCCCTGCTGATCGCCAGAGGGCGGTGCTGAGTGAGCTGTAGTCACATACGCAGCTTTAATTCTTCTTTTCTTTCTCAAGTAGGGAAAGTGACGTATCCAAGATTTCATTACAGTCTTACTCTCCTACTAACCCTTTAACAGGCTTTTCCTCGCAGCTCTCTAAAGCCCGTTTTCTATCTTTCGTCCCCGTCCAGCTCAGGGACATGTGCTTTATCTCGGGGACGACAATGAGATCCGCAGCCTGGACGCCTCTGTGCCAAACTGGCGCTACGAGCTGACCTTCCAGGGCGACGCCAACGTGCGCATCGACGCCATGGACCTGCACGTGAAGACCAATCGCCTTTACTGGACCAACTGGCACATAGGGCGCATTTCTTACTTCGACCTGCCGTCCTCATCCTCCTCTCAAAACAGCAACCGGAACAGACGCCAGACCGATTCCCGGGTCATCAACTTCGAGGTGCTGGCGGTTCCGTTCTCGCTCGCGGTCCTGCCAGAGAATCGGACGAGCTAATATGAAATGTGTGTATCCATGCTGGTTCTGCTTAGATTCCAGGGCTGAAGATGCCCCGAGGCATTGCTGTGGACTGGGTGGCGGGGAACCTGTACTGGACCGACTCCGGCAGAGACGTCATCGAGGTGGCGCAGATGACCGGCGGACGGCACCACAAGACCCTGATCTCTGGGATGATCGACGAGCCTCATGCTATTGTGGTTGACCCCCAGAGAGGGTCAGTGGCAGACATTTGAAACAGTGATCTGGAGGAAGATTACTGTGATAGATGAATGTTTTACATCTTCCTCTTTAGGAAAATGTACTGGGCCGACTGGGGCAACCATCCCAAGATAGAAACGGCGGCTATGGACGGAACCATGAGAGAGACGCTGGTTGAAGAAAACATCCAGTGGCCAACTGGTGAAACACTGACGCGCAGTTCTCCCCGATCGTCTGGTGAACATAACCAGGTCGCCGTTAAACCTTCCTGATGCTGTTTTCCCAGGTTTGGCGGTTGACTACTTCAACGAGCGTCTGTACTGGGCCGACGCCAAACTTTCCCTGATCTGCAGCGTGAGGCTGGACGGCAGCGACGTGGTGGTGGCTATAAACGCACAAAACAGTTGAGTGTCAGTCAGAGACGCTGCGTCAAGATCGTGAATGCTCTTCGTGGGTTGGTTTGTGGCTGAATGTGTTGATTAAAACCCACGAGGAAACTGATCAGATATTAATAAAAGCTGTCTGCATTCAGCATCTTTTCACACTGATCAATCCCTCCAGGATTTTGTTTCGCGGCTTTTTTTTTCTTTTGCAATGAAAATCAGTACTTTAGAGATATTTTCAAGGAATTTTGCAATATCTATGCTTTCATATGACGGTAACTCTCCACATCGATCACAGACTGTATATGTAACCTGGCACCAAGTAAGGCTGAGACAGCACTGTAGTAGAAACAAAAAATACTGCCACCTGCAGGGGGGTGTTGGCATCACTTAAACCCAGTGTTTTTGACAATTTTTACATAAAATTTGCATACTAAAAGTATGAAATGTGTTGATTTTGCATGAAATCACAAAAAACTGGAGGGACTGATTGTAATTTAGCAGCAAACGGATTAAAACCGGTTTGATTTGATTGATGAAATAATCTTGAAACATGCAACTTTTACCTTGAAGGGTCTATTCATGTGTCCCTCTGTAGTCTAGAGGGCCACATGAAAAGCTAAGGTGGGCCACATTTGGCCCTCGGGCCTTGAGTTTGACCCCTTGCACACGTTTTATTAGTCCAACACTCAGCTCCTGTCTCTGCTGCGTCTTTGTTTCTTCCTGCAGAGCTCCGACATCCGTTCAGCATCGACGTCTTTGAGGACCACATCTACGGCGTCACCTACATGAACAACTCTGTGTTCAGAGTGAACAAGTTCGGGAGAGGACCCGTGGAGAACCTGGCGAACGGCGTGAACCACGCCACGGACCTGGTGCTGCACCACAGATACAAGCAGCCCGATGGTGAGCGAAGGCAGGAAATGGAACAAACAGAACGACGAGCTTAAAGTCAGCAAAAACTCGTTTCTACTGAACACTAGAACCACCAACGTCTCGATTATGACTTTTCCTAAAATGGTTCTCGCGTTTAAAGAAAGAAAAGAAAAAAAAACAGTTGACCAGATTTGCTCATCTAATGCATGAAAAAGTCTTCTTCACAGTTTGGGACAAATAACTTGGTGTTGGTGGCAGTGTTGGCCTCCCAAAATAAAACGTGTTGGTTTGAAAAAGACAGCAGGACAACACACTGAATCATTTTACTGAAACTTGCAATGGGATGACACTCCACACACTTTTGGTTTTCAGCTACAAAAATATCAAGAGTACTTGATTTTATGAAAACAATAATCAAAACACCTTTGAGGTCACATTGGTGTCTTTCTGTCTCTGAGAGCCTTGGACATTTATTACTGTCTTCCAGTTGTCCTAATACAGCATTTCAAGTGTTTTTAGTGAACCGTTTAAATTGTTGTTTTTCAGTTTCTGCATCCATCACCATGCAGTGACTTTACATTAAATTAAATGCCATATTTTTCATAAATCAGATTTTATTCTAGTTTCTGAAACTGTTGGAAACACCAACAGACATCCTCTCTCAACCTCACGGTCACAATGACTCCCTCTAGTGGTTCTCAGAGGAATTGTAATCTCTGTGTCGACGACATTTCAACACTCCCTCCCTCCTTCTCCTCCTTCCAGTGAACAATCCCTGTGACAGGAAGAAGTGTGAGTGGCTCTGTCTGCTCAGCCCCAGCGGTCCGGTCTGCACGTGTCCCAACGGGCGCACCTTGGACAACGGCACCTGCGTGGAGCTGCCCACTCCCACGCTGTCTCCTCTCTGTACGTGGGCGGCGAGCGGAACATGAGGAGAAGACGCTGTGAGCGCTCCCGCATGACTCTTGAGCTTTTGTCGTCCGCAGCTCCCCCCAGCGGTCCCTGCAACATCCAGTGCATGAACGGCGGGAGCTGCATCCTGAACGCCCACAAGCAGCCAAAGTGTCGCTGCCAGCCGAACTACAGAGGCGACCGATGCGAGATTGACCAGTGCAAGGACTACTGCAGGAACGGAGGCACATGCACGCCCTCGTACGTCACAGGTAACGTGCGGGTTTAAGACGGGGCTTCTCGAGATCCTTGTTTGCTCGTCGTCTAACACGCCTGTCCTCCCACAGGCTCGCCTACCTGCAGGTGCCCAACAGGATTCACAGGACCCACCTGCAACCTGCACACATGCAAGAATTACTGCAAGAATGGAGGCAACTGCACCGTCAATGCCGGGAATCAGCCCACCTGTCGCTGCCCTGCTGACTTCCTGGGCAACCAGTGCCAATATAGTGAGTGTTCCCATCGTTTACTGTTGAGGCAGAAAGCAATACCTTCAGTTATTATTCCTTATCAAGATAATTAGCATGAAAACAGTACAAAATCTAATAAAAGCATCGTTGGATCTTATTTTTGGTGCCATTTGTGCCGTGCATTTCTTCAGCGCGTTCATTAAGTGTCACGTGTCCCTGTGTTTGAGCAGGAAGCTGTGAAGGCCACTGCCTGAACGGCGGTACCTGCCTGCAGAGTGAGAGCGGCGCCAAGTCGTGCCGCTGTCGGCCGCAGTACATCGGCGCCGCCTGCGAGATCGACAAGTGTCACTACTGTCGGGACGGCGAGTGCATCCCCAAGGATGGCTTCGTCACTACGGGGGATTTCACTTGTCGGTAAGACGCAGTCACACATCGCACCTTTCGTGTTCAGTGTCGCTCTCGGTGAAAAAAGAAAATAAACCTCCCTTCAATAAATGTTTCTTTTATTTTAGCAACATAATGGCACAGTAAAATAGCCATTAGATATGTGGGGTGAAGAGAATTGTAAAGTTGCTCAGCATTGTTTAGCTAAAGAGCATCACGATCAGGAATGTGATCATGATCATGGGAAACGCCTTCAGCAGAATAGTTACTTGCTCAGACGTGTCCGCATCTACATGCCACATGCCATCAGAAACATTGAACCTCTAAAATAATTTCATTGGGTCTTTCACCACGATAATGATAACCAGGTTCACCAGAACAACCAGAAGTTCAATTTTACATGATTTGATTAAAAAAATATATATTTACAAATACAGATTTTCTTTCTGCACCCAGTACATATATTTGTTTTAATCTGTGATTTTTTTTTGTAACACCAACAAAAGCGGCCGCAGTGCTCCTCGTATCGTGGGTAGCATTAACCTCTCCTCTGGTTCTTTTCTGTCGGCCGTAGCTGCCCGAATGGCAGAAACCAGCCCAGCTGTTACACGTGTGACCCCAATGAGTACTGTGCGAACGGCCAGTGCTCTATAAATCCCATCAGCCTCCTTCCAGAGTGCAGGTAAAAGGAGGACAGTGTGTTGGTTTGGTTGTCTTCCCTGTGCCGTCGCAGTGGGATAATGAAAACCTTTGCTCTTGTGCAGATGCTCTGCTGGCTGGTCAGGGCATCGCTGTGAGTCTGTGGCCAACACCGCAGAAAGCACCGGGTCAGGTGGACGTAAGTTGCTGCTTGAAATCAGCATGAAAGTTGAAATCATGATCAGATTGGCTGTGTGTGTGTGTTTTTTTTTTTTACATATCTGTGTGTGTGTTTGCAGGCACAGCCTCCATCGTGGTCACGGTGTTGATCCTGCTGCTGCTGGTTCTCCTCACCGCAGGGGCCTTGTTGTGGTACAGGAAAAGAATGAGAGGGTCCGTAACACCCTGACAACCCAACCTCTCTTTACTTTTGTACTCTCTTTCTCCCTTTCTGTCCTTTTTTGTTTAGATTTTTTTTTTTAGTTGATTTCACTTTTGCTCTCCTCTCTCTCTAATCTCTTTTGCTCCTCAGGTCTAGCCGGCCCGGAAAAACCGGCTCCAAGCGCTCGCGGTAATGGTTGCCAGGCGTTCCTCCGTACTTTGCATTTTTCCGTTCTGCACTCTGATTCTCTCTCCTCTCCCTAATCATACGTTTTGGTCGCTGCGCAGTGTTGGGTGCTGTGGTCGATGTTTGTGCCATTTTTTTTACTGGAGTTTCTGAGCCGACAGGATCAGCTTCCTCAGAGCAGATCTATTGAAAAAAGAAAACATGAAATAGATCTGCCTGTATCGTGGATCTAGAGCTTTGATGTTCTTGTCCATCGTTGTGCTGTATTGTACTGTGGTGTGGTTTGTATTGTGGCATTGTGTTTTCATAATAAGAGGTAGGAGATTCTGTGAAGACAGACTAACTTAAGATGAATTTGCGGTAAAATACAGAGCTTAATATCCAGGTCTGGGCCTTCGCTACATCAGTGCTGCTGATTTGTGTTTGTGCCTTTGTTGTGGTGGACATTTCCCTGCTTGCAGTGATCAGGCTCAAATGAAGTCACGTCAGGAAACCTAAAGTCTGACTGTGAATTTGATGTTTAGGGCGAAGGGCTTCCAGCACCAAAGGATGACCAACGGGGCCATGAACGTCGAGATCGGAAACCCCGCGTACAAGATCTACGAGGGCGAGCCGGACGATGACGCCGGGGAGCTCCTGGATGCAGATTTCACTCTGGACCCAGACAAGGTAGATTAAAACATTCGGTCCTAAATACGTTGTCTTTCCAAAGTGTTCATAGCCCTTGAATTTGCTTAAACGGTTACATTTCAGCCATAAATATAATTTTATTTTATGGGGATTTTGTGACACACCAACACAAAGAGTCACGTATGAAGTGTAAAAAAATGAAAGCATGTTAAGATTGTTTTTGCTGCTAAAAATCTCTAAAGTGTGGCATGAAGCTACTTTGAAGACTTTATAGAGTGTCCTTTCACTGGAGGTCTTGGGTATTTCTCCTCCAGTTTTGGACATTTACAGATGGACTTTTTTGTCCATTGCTTCCTCAAAAAAAAAAAAAAGGTCAAGCTCAGTCAGATGAGATGGAAAGAAAGTACGGAGCTCCCTGTGGAACATGGGGAAAAAATAATTGAGGTTTGGGGCTGAAACACAATGAAATGGGAAATATTTCAAAGTGTATGGATAATCCTGCAGGGCAGTAGATGGCGACTGTATTTGCTAACTGGGATTTTTTTTCCTCTCATTTCTTCTCAGCCCACCAACTTCACCAACCCTGTGTACGCCACCCTGTACATGGGCGCTCACAACAGCCGCAACTCCCTGGCCAGCACAGACGAGAAGAAGGAGCTGCTGTCGCGTGGAGACGAGGAGCCCCTGGTGGACCCCCTGGCATAGACTGTCCGTCACCTTCATCATAACTACTCCAAAACACACCATTCTTCTTGCCTTTTAAAGAAAAGAAAAAAACTAAACTACAAAAAAAAAAAAATCAATAAGAAGTGTGAGAGAAAATCGCTTAAGTGTGAACACTGTATAAAATGTACAAAATGAAGGACTACTTTTGTATGTGATTGCAGTATTATATTTTGTTCTTTAAAGATTCCTCTGGTCAAAAGTAAGACAACAAAATAGCATTTTCTATGAGAGATTTTTAATTTACACTCTGTCCCTCACCCTTTACCTAAATAGCCACTACCTCTGTGAGTAAGGAAAAAAACAAAACAAAACAGAAAAACCGTGAAATGGAAAGAGGAAAATCGGAAGAAAAGATGCTACCATTGGGGCAATTTTAATTTTTTTATTTTTGTATGAATTGTATAGATGAGAAAACATGATGTTCCATTTCAAACAGTGCCAACTGCTTGTTGTTTGTGTCGACTTTGAGCGAGGAAAGGGTGAGAATTGGACGTTTCTCTGAACCGTTACGTAACGTCGTCCTGCAGGACGGCGTCAGAAAGTTCGTGTATAGCACATGTAAAATGTCCGAACCAGACGTCAGCTACAGTATTTTCCTCATTCATTTTGTTTCTTTTTTTTTCTTCCCTTCAGAGAACAATGTTCATACAATGATTGTGTTGTCTTCCTTGCACAGAGCCGCACACACACTTTAAGGTACTGCAGGCTTTTTTACCGTAAGCTGTAAAGAAAGTGGAGCTTCTCTTTTGCGTGCGACTGCAGGACGATGATGTTGCATGCTGTCCGTCCAGGGAGATTACAGATGCTACAGATGGTTGATTTGCAGATGCGAAAAGTCTGATGTACAGTTAGGTGTCATATCTGCACTATTTAGCTCTATGTTACAAAGGTCTTCCTCTGGGTGAACAGGAAGGGTTGGAGCTTTTTGCTTGTCTTTTCATTTCCCCGTGTCTTTCTTTGTAAAGACCAGAAAACGCCCGTCTGGCTCTGTGAATAAACGTTGTCTGTTTGCCTTTCGCGAATCAAAGTCTGTACGTTCGCAGCTCTGTGGCGTCTGAAGTGCATTATGTTCATCCTGTCCTCAGCAGTTCTCTCTTGACTCTCTCCTCTGTGCCCTGCTGCTGCTAACGCTGCCGGTCTGGTCCTTACGCTCGGCCTCTGTCCCCGAAATGCTGCTTCTGTCAGAAACGCGTCAGCCATATCTTAACTCTCGGATGAGTTGACACAGGTCTCCAATGTGACGACGAGATGTGCTTTGCTTACCTGTCCAGTGTTATTTTTGCGCTGTTTTAGTGTCTGTATTTGTCTCGAAATCCAGAGAAGTACAATCATTTTACCTAAAGAACACTTTCGCAGAATCATACGTGCGTTTCCAAGACGTTTCTTTTGGATTAGTCATTTTTGTTACTTTTCAATCAGAAACGACTCATAGCTTTTATATCGTACGCCATGCATGGAAGCTCTGACGTTCTTTTGAAGAAGAGACCAATGTTTCATTTTTGCTGGAGTACTTTACAAACTAAATAACGAGATATTGTCATAAATAAAATTTTTAAAATTGTACAGACAACCGGCGAGTGTGAGTGTCTTTGTTTACATCCTGTTAAAAAAGTGAAGGAGGTCAATGGGGCAAATGGGTAAGATAATGATTGGCTGGTTATTTATTTCTGTTAGCATGTCAATGATGATTAAACACTTTCCAGGCTTTACATAGATGTTACAGGGGCTGTAGGATATGATTAAAAGCTTTCTTTTAAAATGCATGTTAGGCTCTAAACAGAAAAAGTTTTGCGCTTAGTTTTTGAAAGTAAATAAAGCTTATAATAGTTTTTATTTCCATGCAACCAAAAGCAATGTGATTTTTTTTTCCAAGAAAAACATGACAAATTTGTGAGAAGTTATTAGTGTTTATAAATGAGTTTTTTTTTTTTTTTTTTTGGATGCTGACTGTTTACATTTAGAAATGCTTTCCTGTTATCAAATTAATAACTAGTTGCACAAACATTGGTTCTGAGAACTGCTTTATGTGTCACATGGACTTGACCACCATCTGGTACCTGTAATGTGGACTGGATCAGTCCACATTTCCTGCACGTCTTAACTTTGCCACAGAAATGGCATGTTTCATATCACCCAACAAGTTTTCTATCAGATCAAGGTCCAGGAATTAGTCTGACCCCTCCAAACATGAAGCATGTTGGTCTGAAGCAAATATACTGCTAAAAAAAATAAAGAGAACATTTCACTTTAATTTTGTGTGTGGCTCCAAATCCAGGCCTCCATTGGTTAATAAATTTGATTTCCATTGATGATTTTTGTGTGATTTTGTTGTCAGCACATTCAACTTTGTACAGAACAAAGTATTCATTGAGAATATTTCATTCATTCAGATCTAGGATGTTATTTGAGTGCTCCCTTTATTTTTTTGAGCAGTGTATATTGAGTTTTAATTTAATGACTTCAGGCCAGTCATTTTCCTTTTTGTTTCAGACTTCGAATGCTTTTCTTGCTGCAAGGTCAGCTTCACATATATTATTGCACCACTGTTTTTGCCATTCTAGCTATTCTTCGATCTGCTGGAACTGGTTTTTGATTGGCTTCCATAGTAAAACATTTGTAATCACACAAAAATGCAACATAACCATCAATATTTGCACACCGTTTACAAGGTTCTCAGGTTGAACCATGTAAATTGCTTTAAATAAATAAAGCAAATTCTGTTGAATATAAATTTATTCATTTATTTTTGAAAAACCCAACCCAATAATCATATTACATTTGATTATATGCAAATTACACTGTGATTCACATAATAAATGTAAAGAAAAAAATAAACAAGCAGGTAAATCTTTCAAAACACTGATTTGTTTAGTTATATTTTGATAGAAAGTCTTCAGCTTTCAGTGAACTTCAAAGTAACCATTAAGTTTTATTTATTATAAAACATCTAACATGATGGAACAAAATGTGGAAATTCAATTTGTCAGATTTTTGAACTAAAGTTTCACTAAATGTAAAACAAAAACTTCACTCAATGCCTTTGGCCTTCAGCTCCTCCTTGACTCTGCTCAGGTATTTCTCATCTGGATACCCGTAACTGTGAAAGCAGAAAATATAAACGGTTTAATACATGAAACAAAAAGCTGAAGCACAGTGAATACAAAGGTGTTAAATTAGAGAACCGTACCACTCTGGTCCTCCTGTCATGGACGTCTTGTGGTGGATGTCATTCCAGGTCACCATGTTATCGGCCCCACTTGTCCTAGAAGTCCCAACAGTGAAAATCAGCTTCTGATCAAAAGCTTTTTTCAGGAGAAGCAGAACTTCATTTCCCTCTTTGTTGTCAGGAAGATATGCATGTCTGGTAGTTCCTCCATAGTGTTGACCAGGCTTTGGATGATTTTCCTGCCAGGTAGAAAGAAAAAATTCAGGTTAATTGTAGCCGTCTTAAACCAAATGTTAAATTACAGATATATGTGCTTAGACATTACCGTCTGTTTTCCACTTGGAATGTCGTAGGTGATGCATATATGGCCACAATTTGGGAATCCAGGTAAAGGGTAGGAAATTTTATTCCAAGTCATTCTTCCATCAGGTTGGTTTCCCACCATCACACCAAAAACATCCTTGCATATCGGACAGATGGGTCCACTGTGTTTCACTGCTTTTTGAACGCACCTCTCACAAAATGCATGTTTACACTTCAGTTGCTTCTTATTAGTAAAATCAGACAAACATATTGGACATATGTCTTCTTTGTTGTCCCCTGTTGCTCCCTCTGCTGCTGATTTTTTATTGTTTTGTGTTGAATGATCATTAACTCCAGCTCCATTGGACGCCTCTTCAGAACCACTGAGCCCAGTGGCACCATAAGGTGGAGGAAGTGGTCTTGGTGACGCCCTAATCTTCTGGTACAGACGCAGCAGAGCTCTGACAGCATGGCTCTCCATTGCTGGGTTTCCTCCATGTCCTTTATATGATGGTTGGACATTAACTTTGCCCTCACTGATGCTGGATTCCTTAAAATCCACATTGAACTTAGCTTTGATCACTGCAAGGTGGTTATCATAAGAAGACTTCAGGCTTTTCCACTGGTCCTTATCTATGGTCAGACCTTTATCAGCAAGATCATCTTTGATTGTCATGTTGATTTTCACCAGGAGATCACTATTGAAGTTTGGAGACGAAGACCGACGATCAGACTCTTCATAACCACTGCTGGTTTTATGTGATGATTTTAACATTGAATCAAGAACCGTTCGTTGGGCACTTGGTCCAAAAACTGTCATTTCTTCAGAGGATATGTTGGCTAAAAGTTTGTTTTCCCTGTTCATGATGACTTTAAATGCTCTGTTCAACTGATCTGGCTCTGCAGAGCTCGGAGAAAAAACTGAACCACTGAAATCAGCCAAGCACTCCTGGACAACATCTGTGAACTTTGTCTTTGCTTCATTTGGTTTTCCATCTTTACCCTTGGATTCAAATTTCACAGTGACCTCTGGCTTGATTTCAACTTCATTCTCATCCTGTATGCGCTGCAGCTTCTCCTTGAAGATGTGGCTCACATACAAGAATTGATTCACTGACAGAACGCAGCTTTCATCCATCGTTTGATTCTGGACAGGAGGGTCTCCTGCTGCAGAAACTGGTTTCTTCTGTTCTTCAACATGTGCTTTGTCCTGGATAAAAAGCAAAATTGCATTATTAAAGAACAAACATGATGTATTCTATAATGTCTGTATTTGTGTTAGAGTTCATACAGCTGGAGGCTTGGAATCAGCATCTTTGGGGTTTACTGAAGCAGCTGGAGGTGTCGGATTCACTGAAGCATCGTCTGCTGTTTGTGGATCCTGCTTTGGTATTTCCAGCATTACAGACAGAATGGTGACTAATTGTTTTTTGTCTTTTGTATAAAGTGTTTTTCCACTCAGCTTCTGAAGCTCTTTGAGACCTTTAAAATAAACAAAAAATAGAATGAAAAAATGCATTTAGTTGTCAGTAATTTGAAAAGTCATTATTGCAGTATATCAGTGTGTTCAAAATAAATATTCCTTTTTATAGGGTTAGATTAACAGAGTTGCTGAGTCTGTCACATGCTGTATGTGAAAATACAGTTCTATACCTGGAGGAGGTGAAACCAGAATCAGAGCTCGTCCATCTGGTAAGACCTCTTGAACTGTGCAGTCTATTTTAGTTTTTAATTTATTGAACCGAGTCTGGAGGGATTTTTGTAGATCTGTCTTCTTTTTGTTCTTATCCAACCACTTCAAC
>NW_015113027.1:278048-284097 GCF_001443285.1 Poecilia latipinna
CCATCGTTTGATTCTGGACAGGAGGGTCTCCTGCTGCAGAAACTGGTTTCTTCTGTTCTTCAACATGTGCTTTGTCCTGGATAAAAAGCAAAATTGCATTATTAAAGAACAAACATGATGTATTCTATAATGTCTGTATTTGTGTTAGAGTTCATACAGCTGGAGGCTTGGAATCAGCATCTTTGGGGTTTACTGAAGCAGCTGGAGGTGTCGGATTCACTGAAGCATCGTCTGCTGTTTGTGGATCCTGCTTTGCTTTTCCCAGCATTACAGACAGAATGGTGGCTAATTCTTTTTCTAATTTCTTTTCTAATGTTTTATCTTTTGTATAAAGTGTTTCACCACTCAGCTTCTGAAGCTCTGTGACGCCTTTAAAATAAACAAAAAAAAAAAAAAAGGAATGCAAAATACATTTAGTTGTCAATAGTTTGAAAAGCCATCATTGTGGTATATCAGTGTATTCAAAATAAATATTCCTTTTTATAGGGTTAGGCTAACACAGTTGGTGAGTCTTTAACATGCTGTGTATGAAAATACAGTTCTATACCTGGAGGAGGTGAAACCAGAATCAGAGCTCGTCCATCTGGTAAGACCTCTTGAACTGTGCAGTCTATTTCAGTTTTGAATTTGCTGAACCGAGTCTGGAGGGATTTTTGTAGATCTGTCTTCTTTTTGTTCTTATCCAACCACTTCAACGAGAGAGTCAGTAGGACTTTTTCTTTTAGAGGATCCATCTCAGTCTGTAAGAACAATTTTAAAAAACAGACCAAAAGATTCATTAGAGATTTTTGCTTCTGTGTTTTTTAATACTGGGTCAAAATGGTTTACACTCTTCTTAATAATCAATGAGCAATGTTTACTGGCATTTCATCAATCAAATCCTTATAAATTCTGACCATCTTTTTCCATGTTTCCATCCATTTTCTAACAACCTTGTCCCAAGTGAGGTCAGGAGGCTTCCTGGTGCCTCTCCAGCTAACGCAACAGGCGAGAGGCGGGGTCACCTTGGACAGGTCGCCAGACTGTCGCAGGGCAACACAGAGACAGACGGGACACACAACCATGCACACACACACTCACACCTACGGAGAATTTAGAAAGACCAATTAACCCGACTGTCATATTTTTGGACTGTGGGAGGAAGCCAGAGTCCCTGGAGATAACCCACCCATGCACAGGGAGAACATGCAAACTATGCAGAAAGAACCCGGGCCGGGAATCGAGCCCAGAACATTCTTGCTGCAAGGCAACAGCTCCATGTATCCTCTGGTATTTATGTTATTTATCTGTGATAATGAGCTCGAACTCTTTAAATCTGGAAGGTCTCTTTGCCATCACCCTAATCTTTACCTCCCTTCATAGATTCTCCATAAGATTCAGATCAGGAATCTAGTTGGGTCACGCCAAAATGTAAATAATATTTCCAGAAAATTACTTCAAACCTAAATTTAAATTTGTATTTTTAACTTCCTGCCCAGTTTACCATTTAACATTTTACTGTTACAGTACTGTTACAGTACATTATTATATACAATAAGGCGGACATTGTGTTCATGGTCACTGCATGAACACAAGAACTGCTTATAATATTTCCACCTTTTCTAAAATGCAGACAGAATATCTATATTTTTCAGCAATTAAATTTAAATTAATCTATGATTTTTCAACTTGTCTTTATTTAATCTTTAGCTTTTACTTTATTTTATCAGCAATAAAATATAATTTTATATTTATCTGTATCTATTTAAGTGTCATAATATTCCATTAGTTCTTAATTTGAATGTTTCACTGTTTATTTACATCGCTGGTGTCTTGTTACTGCAAGTAATGTTACAACTAAATTTTTACAATTGTACATTATGACATTTTTTTTCAAATTGTGTGATAGAGCTGCACAAGGTATTCACAGGACTGATTGGATGCAATATCTGGTCGCATATCACATTTAAAGAGGCAGACATTAAGGCTTTGAATTCTGATCATATTTTTGATTCTAGTAGCATTTAATGCTCTCACTCGATGTTTACCTGGAGTGGCTGATATGCTAAAGTTCACAGAGAATGGTAGGAATATCGTGTGATTGTGAAGACAGAGAAGTGAATTATATTTGGCAACATTATTGCAATTTAACAACAGCAACACAATTAGATATTTTTGCTTACAATGTGCAGCCTTGTCTGAGTGATTGTTATTGTATTGAATCTGATCTGATAGTTTTCATGCTTGTAACTGATTTTAATCTCAGTGAAGCACTATTATATTGTGTTACAAATATCGGTATGAGAAGTCCTCTATAAATAAATTGTAATCAACTAAATTCTGGATCTCTGGTGTGTATATAAAATGTATTTCATTGTTTCTGTGGCTCCTAAACTTTGATCTCTGCATTAACAAGTGAGTTTATCTGTATCCACCCATTTACAGCTTATAAACTTTATGGACTTTGCCTCAGTATTTGCTGTTCTAATGCAAACCTCCAGCCTGAAAACAAAACCTTGACATTTGCTCTCACAGTTCCAAGTTTCTTCAGGTGTTACACATTTTATACCAAAACAAAGGATAATCGTAAAACATTGTTTGTCATTTTCTCTAAATGTCAATAAGTCGAAATAGTTACAGTACTGAGTAAGCAATCTCCTAAAACGAAAGCAAATAAGCTTGCGAATACATCTTAGACTATACTGTTTTATAGCGAATTAATTAAATTATATTAAGCAAAATATACACAAAATAAACTCGAGTTGTTCAGAAGACATAATTTTAAACCAAGTATTTGTCTGCAACGCACCTGAGATAAATCCGTCGTATGATCCTGGTTTTGAAAATCCATGGATTCCCCTGGTCCTTCGTTGCTCGCCATTTTGATTATCTTCTTTCTTTCTTGAAAATAAAGTGAACCTTTGAACGACATACATTTAGTTCAGATCACAAACTTGTTTAGTCAGTAAAAGGCTCACGGGTTTTTGCTCTGCTTCACTTTCGATTATAAATGCAAACCTGAACTGAAACATTTCTCTACGTTTTTTGTTAAAATTTTGTTAACACAGGCTTTAACTCGGTGTTATTTTCTAAGTACTCTCATAGTTTAAGCGTTCAAACAACAAATAAACACCAATTAAATCTTGTGACGAGCTTACCTTCGCCTGCTCGCTGCAAACGACACTTCCCTGTAAACGAAAGTGAAAGCAGCTGAATGTCAGAAACAGCGTCACTCCAAAGACTGCGCAAATATTCCGTGCCGTAAGAAACGACATTTAATTAAGTTGTCAATATTCATTTCATGACAACAATCTAATTAGGCTGCTGTTCTTACAGTGACTATAGATGCAATATTGTCGCAGCGACGGGCAGAAATACCTTGTCTCAAATATCAATAGGATATTTAAGTATTTAAACTTTAAATAAAGTTGATTGATTAACTAACCCTTTCACAAACTGGGTTTCGTTTCACGACTTCACACTCAACAACTTCGCCTGCTGAGAAAACAGAGACTTTTTTTTTTTTCAGAACTAAAATCAACTCAGAGCAGAGCATCAAATTCTCGCGAGGACAGCAGTTTGAAACAACCAGTATACCAGCATAGACATCAATACGTATTAATGTCTATGGTATACCAGTAGATGGGGCTAATTCAGAATAAATGGGATGCGATTTAAAACATGTAAGCCTACCCCACAAGTGGATATGATATGTTTTAAATGTTAGTTTTACTCTAATCACATTATTTCAATCTTCACACACATCTTCACATAATACATAATTTTCAGTTTTAATCTTGAAAATCCAAGTATCGCTCTGTTTTTCTTTTTGTCTGTTCTTTTAGGTGATAGGATATATTATGTCTAGTGTTGTATTTTCTTGCAGCGATTCTGTGTTACAGCTTCTTTTTTTAAACTGACTGCAGCGACTTTTGGAGTTACCCGACTGGGTCCACATTTTGCTCAAGAAATTCAAACATGTTTGACAGCTATTTAAAAAAAGTTAACTTCTTTATCATGTATGTAAATAAAGAAATGTTATAAACCGGGTCTTGTGACCCATTTTCCTTATGACTCTTAAAGGCATAGTCTACCTTGATCTCTAAAACAAATAATGCATTACAAAACCTCTACGTTATGATCCAGTGTTGTATTTGAATTTATTAAAGGATACAGAATTCATGGAAAATTTTTCATATTAGTTTATCAACAAACAACATAATTTACTACATTGCCTTTAGGAACCAGCAGTGTTTGTACATTCTATGTCAAGTGATAAATAAATCCGTCAGTATTCTTTTATTATAAAATCAATCAATGAGATATTTTTCAAGTTACACCAAGTCATATTTAAATTTGCAAGCAATTGGGTTAAATAATCATTTAAAACTTCAGTAGAGTTCATGTCCCCAAATAACAACTGTTTCACAATAACAGAGGATCTAAATGTTGCAACCTCTGAGTGAAGCAAAGCATAGGCTGGTTTTAATAATTAATAATAAATTATTCTTTATTGCTTTAAAGAATAATTTGTGAAATATTCTTTAAAGAAGTCCTTATTAATGAATAACTAATAATAAAATAACCTTTACTGCTCAAATAAAAGCAAAACATACAAATATGCCAGTATTTTTTTAATTATTAATTTCAGTAGTAAAATAAACCATCACTCCCTCTCAGAGTCACTCTATGCCTTTAGCTTTCAGGTCCTCCTTTACTTTTCTCAGGTAATCCGGGTCAGGATATCCATATCTGAAAGCACATAAAAGACGGACGTAAAGTGTTAAACCAAAGGCAACAATAAAAAGACATAGATATTAACGTAACATAAACTGGGTGACTGCACCTCTGTGGTCCTCCTGTCTTTGACGTCTTGTGAGAAATATCGTTCCAGATCACTTGGTTGTCCAACCCGCTTGTTCTGGACGTCCCAACGGTGAAAATCATTTTCTGGTCGAAAGCTTTTTTCAGCAGTTTCAGAACTTCTTGGCCCTCTTCGTTGTCTGGAAGATATGCGGTTCTGTTAGTTCCCTGATATGGTTGTCCAGGATTAGGATGCTTTTCCTGTGAGGTAGGAAGAAAGAGTCAACTCGGAGCCAGAAATAATAAAGACAGCAATCGTTTTATGACTTGTAATGTATTCATCAAGTTTTTTACCGCCTGTTTTCCACTAGGAAAAGTGTAGGTGATCACTATACAGCCACAGCCTGAGAATCCAGGGAGGGATGAAGAGTCAGAGCTCCATGTCATTACTCCATCAGGCTGGTCTCCCTCCATCACACCAAAAACATCTTTGCACACAGGACACATGGGTCCAATGTGTTTTAATGATGCTTGGAGACACTCATCACAAAATGTGTGTTTACACCTCAACTGCTTCTGTTTGATTAACCGATCCAAGCATATTGGGCAGAAATCATCTTTACTGTCCCCTGATGCTCCTTTCTTTGTTGATGCTTCAGCATTTTGCTGTGCTGTTGGTGGAATCAGTGAAGGTTGTTTAGAGTCCTCTTTCCTCTCAGTCCCACAGCTGGATTTCTTTGGCAAGCCATTCAGTCCACTGGCATCTTTATGTCGGGTTGAGCGTAGGGGACGTGTGATAGGCTTCTTTTTGAGCCAGAAGTAGCTTTTGAGGGAAGGTTTAGCCCCACATGTTTGGAGGGATTGATTGTTTTGTCTGCTGCTGGATTCAATGTTCAGATCAGATTTAGCTTTGACATAAGCATCTTCAACAGAAGTAATAACCGGTTTGCTGTCATTTTCCACTGGTGTTGTTTTTGTCTGTTGGTTGGTTGTTCCCTGCTGTTTTCCATTGCCGTTTTCCAGTTCCTTATTGTTTTCCACTGGTGTTGTTTTTGTCTGTTGGTTGGTTGTTCCCTGCTGTTTTCCATTGCCGTTTTCCAGTTCCTTATTGTTTTCCACTGTTGGTGTTTTTGTCTGTTGGTTGGTTGTCAAGTTTATCCTCTGTAATGTACCATCTGTAGCAGGTTTGTGCTGTTCAGCCGGTGTGTTTGTCGTCTGCATTGCATTCAGGACGGCACTGAATTCATCTTGGCTTTGCTTTGGACCA
>NW_015113027.1:285803-291229 GCF_001443285.1 Poecilia latipinna
AAATTACACTGTGATTCACATAATAAATGTAAAGAAAAAAATAAACAAGCAGGTAAATCTTTCAAAACACTGATTTGTTTAGTTATATTTTGATAGAAAGTCTTCAGCTTTCAGTGAACTTCAAAGTAACCATTAAGTTTCATTTATTATAAAATATCTAACATGATGGAACAAAATGTGGAAATTCAATTTGTCAGATTTTTGAACTAAAGTTTCACTAAATGTAAAACAAAAACTTCACTCAATGCCTTTGGCCTTCAGCTCCTCCTTGACTCTGCTCAGGTATTTCTCATCTGGATACCCGTAACTGTGAAAGCAGAAAATATAAACGGTTTAATACATGAAACAAAAAGCTGAAGCACAGTGAATACAAAGGTGTTAAATTAGAGAACCGTACCACTCTGGTCCTCCTGTCATGGACGTCTTGTGGTGGATGTCATTCCAGGTCACCATGTTATCGGCCCCACTTGTCCTAGAAGTCCCAACAGTGAAAATCAGCTTCTGATCAAAAGCTTTTTTCAGGAGAAGCAGAACTTCATTTCCCTCTTTGTTGTCAGGAAGATATGCATGTCTGGTAGTTCCTCCATAGTACTGACCAGGCTTTGGATGATTTTTCTGCCAGGTAGAAAGAAAAAATTCAGGTTAATGGTAGCCGTCTTAAACCAAATGTTAAATTACAGATATATGTGCTTAGACATTACCGTCTGTTTTCCACTTGGAATGTGATAGGTGATGCATATTTGGCCACAATTTGGGAATCCAGGTAGAGATGAAGGATTTCTACTAAAAGTCATTGTTCCATCAGGTTGGTTTCCCTTCATCACACCAAAAACATCCTTACAAATTGGACAGATGGGTCCACATGATTTCACTGCACTTTGCAGGCACTCCTTACAAAATGCATGTTTACACTTCAGTTGCTTCTTATTAGTAAAATCAGACAAACATATTGGACATGTGTCTTCTTTGTTGTCCCATGTTGCCACTGGGTGGCACCTTATGGTGCCACTGGGCTCCATAAGGTGCCTGGTTGACACCCTAATATTCTGGTACAGACGCAGCAGAGCTCTGACAGCATGGCTCTCCATTGCTGGGTTTCCTCCATGTCCTTTATATGATGATTGGACATTAACTTTGCCCTCACTGATGCTGGATTCCTTAAAATCCACATTGAACTTAGCTTTGATCACTGCAAGGTGGTTATCATAAGAAGACTTCAGGCTTTTCCACTGGTCCTTATCTATGGTCAGACCTTTATCAGCAAGATCATCTTTGATTGTCATGTTTTTCACCAGGAGATCACTACTGAAGTTACGTATTGGTAGTCCTGGATATTTGGCGGTCATGTTTATACTCCTCTGTAATGTACCATTTGATGCAGGTTTGTGCTGTTCAGCCGGTGTGTTTGTCGTCTGCATTGCATTCAGGACGGCACTGAATTCATCTTGGCTTTGCTTTGGACCACTAACAATAACTTCTTCTGATGACATGGTGAGCAAAATCTTGTCCTTGTTTCTCTTGATGACTTTTAACGCGTCGCTCCACTGATCTGGATCTACAAACTTGAGAGGAATCACTGCCTGGCCTGAATCAGCAGAGCAGCTCTGTGACAGATCAATGAACTCATTGAGAGCTTCATGAGGGTTTCCATCTTCCTGCTTAGCTTCAAATGTCACATGGACCTGTGCCACCATTTTTATTTTATTCTTCCTCTCAATCTGTTTAATTCTTTCCTTGTAGATGTGATTCATGTACCAGAAGTGATTCAGAGGCAGAAGACAACTTTCTTGAGCTGGACCTTCAGTTTTTTGAGAATGAATGGTTTCTGCTGTCGAGGTGAATGGATTACTCTGGTTGACAGGGAGGACCATGTTCTAAAATAAAAAACAAACAGTAAATATGGAGCAGTGTCTACACAAGTGATTTCTTCTCTTGCTTAGTTTATTTTGCTGCTATTGGCTGCCTGCTGCCAGGATTGCACAGCTGATTCCACTACACCTTAGATAAGGAAATAATAAATTGGTAAACTGATTTGGTTTACCTTGTGTTATGGGACGTGTACTAAAGGGAGGTCTGTTCTAGATTGAGGTGCTTTTAATTGTAGTACATCTGGGAATATGGTTAAAGTATTTGCAGTCTGGCTGGTGACTGGATGAGAGTTGGGAATGTCGTCTCTGTTGAAGTTATGAATCAACTCCTCCCTCTTTTACCCTTTTCAGAGCCTTCAGGGTTTTCCCTTTAACTCACAGTTATGTTTTTTTTTAAAAGAAAATATTATTTTCATTGCTTTCCTTGCTATAGTCGCTTCCCATGTTTTCTCCATCTGTGGCTAATGGCTCTCACTGTGCATCAATGCAGTCCCAGCACCTTAGAATCGGCCTTAACATCATTTCTCATCTGTTCTTCACTTTCTTTAGATCATCTGTTGCTTTTTGAGATCTTTTAGCCTACTTCATGTTGTCCAGTGGGATCTACTTCAGTGTTTTTTCAGTTATTAAGTCTGATGGATGGTAAATGATCAATTTTCTAGTTCAGTGGAACTCTTAACTTTTTGATAAAGAACTCAAATAGAATCACTATACTATGGGGAAGGAAACTTTAAAACAATTAAAATCATTAATCCATTAACAAAGATGATGTAAATATACTACTTTGTTGGTCTACATTCAATGGCAAATGAGATAAAACATACATTGGTTTCAACCTCCTTGGCCTGGTCTTTGTCCTGAAACTTTGATGAAATTCCAAATGTCTTTGTCCTTCAAAAAACAGAAAATATTAATTGTAGAGGGAACAACATTATCAGTGTTAAAGGCTATGCAGACATGCTAATGACATTGCATTGCTCCTTAAGATGCTTTTTTACAAAATGCACAATGGAAGTCATAGAAAACTATATCTCCAATCAAGATGGAGGCCGGACGTTAAGATCAAAGTTACATGAAGAGAAATTAGCGAACTGACAGAGCAACAAAGAAAGTGCCATGAAATAAGAAAATCCAACACAATACCTGTCCATTTCAGGGGATACCAGACTGCCAAGCAAGGCCTCACAACTTTGGATAGTCACGTAAAAAAAAAAGAACAAAAACAAAAGCTCACTACAGAAGATTAAGCTGAGAGAATAACCCGGAGGTTTGACAGGACACTATTGAAAGTGTTGTCTCAGCGGGAGACAGCAATAAGAACAGGCAAGATCCACCCAGAACTGAAACCAAATAATGCTGTGGAAGCAGATTTCAGAAAGAGTTATTACAGAAAACTATTCACCATGACTGTAAAAGCTGAAAACACTTCCAGTCATGGGGCGTTGGTATTCTAACAATCTGGCTGAACGAGATCCAGAACATAAACACAGCAGCAGAAGAGCTAGACTGTACTTGGACCTACAACAATCCCAGTAAAGGATTATTGTAGGTACTCACTTTATTTGCAAGAAAATAATAAATCTCTGATTTTTAGTTGTGATGGCTGGTATAACCTTTTATTGTAATATATTGAAAGGAATGAGCTTTTGTTTGGCTTGAGATATTTTTTTCTTTGCTTTTAAAAAGGGCCTAAAATAAGTTATTGTTTTTTATTTTTATTTTACTTTTGGAATATTTTTTGTTACAGTCACACAGTATTAAGAGGCACCAGTACTATTTGTTTCCTGTAAATCATCCAGTGGATGTATTTATTTCTTTACAATAGAACAGATTTTTAACACCAGAATATTAAACTGGCCATGGATTTCCGACAGACAATGGACTCTAACGCACATACAGCTCACCAACTAAAAGAACGAGATCACGGATACAAGCGGCCGAAATGGGTTTCCTCCGCAGGGTGGCTGGGCTCTCCCATAGAGATGGGTGAGAAGCTCGGTCATCCGGGAGGGACTCAGAGTAGAGCCACTGCTCCTCCACGTTGAGAGGAGCCAGTTGAGGTGGCTCGGCATCTGGTACGGATGCCTCCTGGACGCCTCCCTGGTGAGGTGTTCCTGGCACGTCCAACTGAGGAGCCCCTGGGGAAGACCCAGGACATGCTGGAGGGACTATGTCTCTCGGCTGGCCTGGGAACGCCTTGGGGTTTCCCCAGAGGAGCTGGAAGAAGTGGCTGGGGAGAGGAAAACCTGGGCCTCCCTTCTGAACTGCTGCTCCTGCAACCCGACCCCGGATAAGCAGCAGAAAATGGATGGATGGATGGATGTATGAAGAACTGAAGAACAACCTCTTACTGATTACCAGAAAGAGACATACTTGTTCTCTTTACACTTCTACATCCAAAACTTTGCCTTACATTTAGTGATGTGGGACTTAGATGGAGCTGCTTGGTGATGGAAAACCATGAAGCTCTTTATGAATTGTTTACCTCATCTGAATGACATGCAGTTTGAAGTTCGGTAGCTAATGAAAGTTATGACCATAGAATCGAGAGCTTCGCTTTTTGACTCAGCTCTCTCTTCACCAGCACAGCGCCTGACAGATCAGCTTCAGATAAACGACATGATTATTACACTACTTTTTTGTTCTGCTGAACTTCCATTTTCTTTCATGTCTGTTTTTTGGCTTCCATAATGAAACATTTGTAATTGAACAAAAACACAACATAACCATCAACATTTGTGCACCATTTACAACCAAGGTTCTCAGGTTGAACCATGTTAAATGTCCGCTTTAAATAAATAAAGCAAATTCTGTTGAATGTGAGAAAAACCCAACCCAATAATCATATTACATTTTATTACAGTTATAAATTACACCTGTGGTTCACATGATAAATGTAAAGAAAAAATAAACAAGTAGGTAAATCTTTCACACTGATTTGTTTAGTTATATTTTGATAGAAAGTCTTCAGCTTTCAGTGAACTTCAAAGTAACCATTAAGTTTCATTTATTATAAAATATCTAACATGATGGAACAAAATGTGGAAATTCAATTTGTCAGATTTTTGAACTAAAGTTTCACTAAATGTAAAACAAAAACTTCACTCAATGCCTTTGGCCTTCAGCTCCTCCTTAACTCTGCTCAGGTATTTCTCATCTGGATACCCGTAACTGTGAAAGCAGAAAATATAAACGGTTTAATACATGAAACAAAAAGCTGCAGCACAGTGAATACAAAGGTGTTAAATTAGAGATCCGTACCACTCTGGTCCTCCTGTCGGGGACGTCTTGTGGTGGATGTCATTCCAGGTCACCACATTATCGGCCCCACTTGTCCTGGAAGCTCCAACAGTGAAAATCAGCTTCTGGTCAAAAGCTTTTTTCAGGAGAAGCAGAACTTCATTTCCCTCTTTGTTGTCAGGAAGATATGCGTGTCTGATAGCTCCTCCATAGTACTGACCAGGCTTTGGATGATTTTTCTGCCAGGTAGAAAGAAAAAATTCAGGTTAATGGTAGCCGTCTTAAACCAAATGTTAAATTACAGATATATGTGCTTAG
>NW_015113027.1:293648-295410 GCF_001443285.1 Poecilia latipinna
AAATTACACTGTGATTCACATAATAAATGTAAAGAAAAAAATAAACAAGCAGGTAAATCTTTCAAAACACTGATTTGTTTAGTTATATTTTGATAGAAAGTCTTCAGCTTTCAGTGAACTTCAAAGTAACCATTAAGTTTCATTTATTATAAAATATCTAACATGATGGAACAAAATGTGGAAATTCAATTTGTCAGATTTTTGAACTAAAGTTTCACTAAATGTAAAACAAAAACTTCACTCAATGCCTTTGGCCTTCAGCTCCTCCTTGACTCTGCTCAGGTATTTCTCATCTGGATACCCGTAACTGTGAAAGCAGAAAATATAAACGGTTTAATACATGAAACAAAAAGCTGAAGCACAGTGAATACAAAGGTGTTAAATTAGAGAACCGTACCACTCTGGTCCTCCTGTCATGGACGTCTTGTGGTGGATGTCATTCCAGGTCACCATGTTATCGGCCCCACTTGTCCTAGAAGTCCCAACAGTGAAAATCAGCTTCTGATCAAAAGCTTTTTTCAGGAGAAGCAGAACTTCATTTCCCTCTTTGTTGTCAGGAAGATATGCATGTCTGGTAGTTCCTCCATAGTACTGACCAGGCTTTGGATGATTTTTCTGCCAGGTAGAAAGAAAAAATTCAGGTTAATGGTAGCCGTCTTAAACCAAATGTTAAATTACAGATATATGTGCTTAGACATTACCGTCTGTTTTCCACTTGGAATGTGATAGGTGATGCATATTTGGCCACAATTTGGGAATCCAGGTAGAGATGAAGGATTTCTACTAAAAGTCATTGTTCCATCAGGTTGGTTTCCCTTCATCACACCAAAAACATCCTTACAAATTGGACAGATGGGTCCACATGATTTCACTGCACTTTGCAGGCACTCCTTACAAAATGCATGTTTACACTTCAGTTGCTTCTTATTAGTAAAATCAGACAAACATATTGGACATGTGTCTTCTTTGTTGTCCCATGTTGCCACTGGGTGGCACCTTATGGTGCCACTGGGCTCCATAAGGTGCCTGGTTGACACCCTAATATTCTGGTACAGACGCAGCAGAGCTCTGACAGCATGGCTCTCCATTGCTGGGTTTCCTCCATGTCCTTTATATGATGATTGGACATTAACTTTGCCCTCACTGATGCTGGATTCCTTAAAATCCACATTGAACTTAGCTTTGATCACTGCAAGGTGGTTATCATAAGAAGACTTCAGGCTTTTCCACTGGTCCTTATCTATGGTCAGACCTTTATCAGCAAGATCATCTTTGATTGTCATGTTTTTCACCAGGAGATCACTACTGAAGTTACGTATTGGTAGTCCTGGATATTTGGCGGTCATGTTTATACTCCTCTGTAATGTACCATTTGATGCAGGTTTGTGCTGTTCAGCCGGTGTGTTTGTCGTCTGCATTGCATTCAGGACGGCACTGAATTCATCTTGGCTTTGCTTTGGACCACTAACAATAACTTCTTCTGATGACATGGTGAGCAAAATCTTGTCCTTGTTTCTCTTGATGACTTTTAACGCGTCGCTCCACTGATCTGGATCTACAAACTTGAGAGGAATCACTGCCTGGCCTGAATCAGCAGAGCAGCTCTGTGACAGATCAATGAACTCATTGAGAGCTTCATGAGGGTTTCCATCTTCCTGCTCAGCTTCAAATGTCACATGGACCTGTGCCACCATTTTAATTTTATTCTTCCTCTCAATCTGTTTAATTCCTTCCTTGTGGATGTGATTCATGTACCAGAAGT
>NW_015113027.1:299011-307551 GCF_001443285.1 Poecilia latipinna
ACCATTTTAATTTTATTCTTCCTCTCAATCTGTTTAATTCCTTCCTTGTGGATGTGATTCATGTACCAGAAGTGATTCAGAGGCAGAAGACAACGTTTTTGAGCTGTTTCTGCTGTCGAAGTGAATGGAGTACCACTCTTGACAGAGAAGACCATGTTCTAAAATGAAAAAAAAAAAATCTGTTATTAAATTTATATAATCATTCATAATTAAATGATTTATGTGGCAATAAAGTTTGTGACAGCTGTCTCAACTGTCACACCGAGACGTTGAAAGGTAATTGTTTTTCTGTTCATCCTTAACATTAGTTTACATATTGATTAGTGAATAGTTTAGATTTTCATTTTAAAATTATTTTCAATAGCCTGACTCTTCAGTTAACTATTTGCAGTGCACACATTTAGTTAACTTTATCTGTCAATTCTCTGTATTTTGGTTATATGCAACAGATTAGAAAATAAAGATCTTGTTTTGAGTTACCAGTTTCCTTTGGAGCTGCTGCTGGAGTGTCACTCTGTTCTGGCTGATTGCTTTTCTTATATGACTGGCAAACCTCCTCAGCGGGTCATTCCATTTGTTTACCAGGGGAAGGGGAAATTTGGTTTTCTTTAGTTTAATTTTACTATTTCTTTCATGTTTCTTCTTTTTGGCAGTTTGATCAGTTTTAATAGTATTTATTTAATTTAAAGATTTAGTATTCTGTTGACCAGTATGTTTGTTAATTACGTTCTTGTATGTTTAATTACCCCTTGTGTGTCAGCTGTGGTCTGATCAGCCACGATTTAAGTTTCCCTCATGTCTTGTTTGTTAGGTCAGTTTGTGCTTGAGTTCTTTGTGTTACTACCTGAGTTGTAGTTTGTTGTGTTGACCTCTGCTTTGGACCCAATTCATCATTTTTGAATTACAAAACCACACAAAAAGACCCTGGTAAAAGCACATTCCCAGACTGCACAAAGAGTATAAAACTCGCAGAGTTGGGCCGGCAGAGTCAGGGCCGGCCCAAGCCTCCATGGGGCCCTAAGAGAAATTTGGTTTTGGGGCCCTCTCGTTCTGCTAACAATGTGGACCGGCTGCAGTCAGTAGTCCGATCATTAGATCATTCACACACTTGCTATAAACTTATTGCATCTCTGTTGGCAGTGCAGTTTATATTATATACATATAAGATAGATTTATTGGCCATCTGATTTATCGACCAGTTGATTTCTGGGCGCCGATTTCCTTAATTTTGGGGGATCGTGATCGGCCGATACTTGCATGTGAAGCCCATCTTATCCTCTAATCTTATCTCTGTCAGCAAAGGTTTAAAAATCAGCCTCTGTCCTCTTCTGCTCTACAGTGAGAGGTTTGACTGAAAGACCGGCCCACCAGGTCAGGTCTGCACATTTACAGTTAACAATAGTCACCCCACTGTTGCCAAATCAGTGACTTTCTTGCTATATCTAGCGACATTTTAGACAACAAAAAAAAAAATCATATCAGCCAAAGTCAAAATTGGCAGGTCAGGCTTTTTAAAGATCAGTAACCAGAGATCGGTCAGAAAACTGCAATCAGTGTGTTTTTGATATTATAATGACATAGAAATTATTACTTAAAAATATATATAAAAATCAGCTCCACTGAGGGGGCCCCTTAGCGGCCCTGGGGCCCTAAGCAGCTTCTTAATTTGCTTTTGCCTTGGGCCGGCTTGACTGAACCAGCGCAGATTTCTCTGCAGATGCCACCAGGAGGAATTAGTGTATTCAGACCGCAGCAGGTGCTTGTAATTTATGTGGAGTCGTTTAATTTCAGTTAAAAGTTACTGGGGCCACAGTCAGTAGTTTTTGTCACTACAGAGAAAAAGTTAGTTGCGTTCATCTGCTGTTCATCTGTTTATTTACTTCCTGGCTGAATTGACATTGGGCTCTTGAAGTAATTTTGGTTGACCAGCCTCTCAAGGCTTCCCACTGATCCATATTTTCTGCTGCTGTGAATAATAACTTGCTTTGGTTTGCTGGCATCCCAAAATTTTACAAATGGTTTTGTAACCTTTTCCAGACTGATTGATATCAAATCTTTTACATGTTTTGAATTATGTACAGGTGGTGTCGCTTTTTGAGATCTTTCAGCCATCATGGGCATTCAATCGAAATTATATATTATGTTGGCTTATGAACTGAGCACAACTTCCTAAAAAGACAATTTAATCACAATTAATTTATAAGTTAACAATGAGGTTCAATTATTTTTTTGCCAGAGGGCCAGGTTGGTTTGAATAGGTTTTTCCTGAAATAAATGAAATCATAATTTGGAAATAGGTTTTTGCATTTATTCAAGTTATCTCTATCCAATATTGAAATTAGGTTGATGATCTAAAACATTTAAGTGTGTCAAAAATAATTATGGTAGATAAGCAAATACTTTTTCGCAGCTCTTTACCTGTGTTAAAGTGTGTCCAGCTGGTGACTCCAAATCAGCATCTTTGGTGTTTACTGAAGCCGCTGGAGGAGTCGGATTCACTGAAGCATCGTCTGCTGTTTGTGGATCCTGCTTTGGTATTTCCAGCATTACAGACAGAATGGTGACTAATTGTTTTTTGTCTTTTGTATAAAGTGTTTTTCCACTCAGCTTCTGAAGCTCTTTGAGACCTTTAAAATAAACAAAAAATAGAATGAAAAAATGCATTTAGTTGTCAGTAATTTGAAAAGTCATTATTGCAGTATATCAGTGTGTTCAAAATAAATATTCCTTTTTATAGGGTTAGATTAACAGAGTTGCTGAGTCTGTCACATGCTGTATGTGAAAATACAGTTCTATACCTGGAGGAGGTGAAACCAGAATCAGAGCTCGTCCATCTGGTAAGACCTCTTGAACTGTGCAGTCTATTTTAGTTTTTAATTTATTGAACCGAGTCTGGAGGGATTTTTGTAGATCTGTCTTCTTTTTGTTCTTATCCAACCACTTCAACAACAGAGTCAATAGGACTTCTTCTCGATCTGTTGGAGGATCCATACCAGCCTGTGAAAATAACTGTAAAACAGACCAAAAGATTGTTTAGAGCTATCTTCTTCTGTATTTTTTAATATTGGGTCAAAATGGTTTACACTCTTCTTAATAATCAACGAGAAATGTTTAATGCATTTTGTCAATCAAACCTTTATAAATTCTGACCATCTTTTTCCATGTTTCCTCTGATACTTATATTATTTATCTGTGGTAATGAGCTCCAAATGGAAAGTCTCTTTGCCATCACCCTAATCTTTACCTCTCTTCACAGATTCTCCCTCAGATTCAGACCAGGAATCTAGTTGGGTCACTTCAAAACGTAAATATTACTTCCAGAAGATTACTTCAAACCTAAATCTAAATATACACTATTAACTCCCTGCCCAGCTGTACCTTTTAACATTGTACTGTTATAGTACGTTACTGCATACAATGACGTGAACATTGTATGGACACTGCATGAACACAAGAACTGCTCATAATATGTCCAGTTGTCCTAAAAAGCAGACAGAATATTCATATTTTTCAGCAATTAAATTTCAATGAATCTGTGATGTTTCAATTCATCTTCATTTAATCTTAAAAGCTTTTACTTTTTTATTTCATCAGCATATTTTATTTTATTTTATTTTTATCTCCATTTATTTAAATGCCATAACATTCCATTATTTCTGAATTTTAATGTTTTGCTGTTTATTTACATCTCTTACCGCAAATTACAACAAAATTTCCACAATTGTACATTCATAATTCAATCATAATTACAACCCTCCCATCTGGTAAAATGTCTAACTGAGCAATCCACTTTAGACTTTTCCTAGTGTGTCACATCCTTTAACCTTAGTTATTGCAATTTTCTTTTGCAAAAGTATCAGTTAAATATTTTCCTGAAATTGTCAAGTACTTTAGAGTGTGTTTAAAAATGAATCTTATTAAATAGAAGCTGTGCAAATACTTCATGTTAATTAGAAGAAAATTGCTTTTGTATTCTAGACATAAGAAATTTAAATTAGACATATCAAATGCCAGTGACACACCTGAGCCTGATAGTCCATGAGCTCTTCTTCCATGAAAGTAGACATTGCGATGGTCCACTTCCTTTCTTCAAAACAAAGCAGATCTTTAATGACAGACATTTCAGCTCATGTAACAAGCATATTCATTTTGCTTACTTTGCTTCACTGAAACCACACAGGAGAATATAACAACACTTTCAAAGCGCTTACCTTCACCTGTTCGCTCCAAACGTTGACACTTCCTTGTAAATGAAAGTGAAAGCAGAAACAGATACTGAAATCAGGACGGGGCGCTGCCGCTGGCGACTCAGTTGGCAAAATGCACTTACTATGTAAGAGACTGAAGTCCGAGTCCTCGACGCATTTACCCTGGACTCGTTGTCATCTCTGTTCTGGACGTTTCATCTACTATCCGGGACAGAGGCGCAAAAAGTGGGTATGCAGCGTATGCAACGCATAGGGCGCAGCACCAGAGGGGGCGCCAAAACCCCGTCTGGTTTTCCCATACCCTTCAGCGCGCCTCACGCTCCTTCACCTCTCGCACATAACGAGGTACATGTAGCGAGTTTTACACTCCACGTAGCGTCGCCTCGGGGGTGGGGGCGGGGGGCTTGAGCGTCGGTACTTCACCCTGAAATTCCTTCCCTCGGGGCGCACCTGAATAATGTGCAGTTGCGCCACTGATCCGGGAGCTGACAGAGCCTTCAATAGTTTTATGTGCTGAAGTAGCTCATTGTTCCTTAATCAGTCTTACAAGCTTCTTACCGCTTCTTTCCTGAGAAACCCTGAGGCATTTCATGTTGCACTATGGAGTTAGATTTGTTTCACAATTATTCATTCACACAAATACTAAAACTTGGCGCAGTTCAGCTTAAGAGCTACACAAAAATCTTCACATACTCTTTTTAGAAAATTGCAGGCATAAGTTAAAGCTTACACTTTTAAGTTAGTCTATTTTTCTAAATTTGATCTTTTTAAAAGACAACGGATAAAAAAAAAGAAACAAACATACTTGATAGGAGTTTTCTTTATGTATTTGGGGAGTTCATTTATTAAACATTTTAATGCTTTTCAAATGGGGAGAGCTTTGGAAAAGCTTAACTCGTATATTATGACTTTTGTAATGATAATGATTTCAATTAAATATTTACTCATCACCACTGAATACAGGGCACAATCACTCTATTTTCAGAGTATGAATCATTGCATTTGTCATAAATGCTCTTTTGATATCCCTTGTGTCTTACACAAATTAAATTGTCTTATAAAATTAAAAAATTGAAGTCATAAATTGTTTTAAAGAATAAATGTAAATAATGATTTTTCTTGGATTTTCCTCACTTTATTTGAAGGGAAAGTAGAAATGTGAAAATGTTTTTGTTGTAATGGCTTCTATACCCGTTTTATTGTAATATTTTGAAAGGAATTAGCTTTTGTTTGGCTTGAGAACATTTTCTTTGCTTTTAAAAAATATCTTAAGTAAAAGTTGTTGTTTTTTCCTTATTATTATTCATATTTTGCCTCCACCCAAAGGCAATGGCTGACTGCTTTTGGAATATTTCTTGTTATAGTCATATAGTATTAAGGGATTACAATGCTATTTGTATTATGTAAATCATCCAGTGGATGTATTTCTCCCAAACTCCAAACTGCATGTCGCTCAGATAAAGAGCTTCATGGTTTTCCATCATCAAGCAGCTCCATCTATGTCTCACATCACTAAATGTAAGGCAAAGTTTTGGATGCAGTAATACAGAGTGCACTGATACTTAAAGTGACCAGGTATGCTTTTTTTTGTCTGGTAATCCAATCAGTAAGACGTTGTTCTTCAGTTCTTCCAGGAAACAAAACTCTGAATGCCAAAGGATACAAGACAAATTGAACAATGAACTGCTTCCAACTTTGTGGGAACATCCACCCATCCATCTTCTTTACACCCTTGTGTTGCTGGTGCCTATCTCCAGTGAGACATTTAGGGCAAGAGACGAGGTCACCTGGACAGGTAGCCACTCTGTCACAGGACAACACAGAGACAGACAGGACAAACAATCATGCGCGCACACACACACACACACACACACACACACACACACACACACACACACACACACACACACACACACACACACACACTCACCTAAGGAGAATTTAGAGAAACCAATTAACCTGACAGTCACGTTTTTGGACTGTGGGAGGAAGCCGGAGTACCCGGAGAGAACAACGCATGAACAGGGAGAACATGCAAACTCTGCAAACTCCATGCAGAAAGATCCCGTGCCGGGAATCAAACCCAGAACCTTCTTGCTGCTAGGCATCAGTGCTCTTTGTGGGAACAGTTATTTCCTATTCCAACATCACTGCACACCAGTGAAGGGTCCATAAAGATATGTATGAGTGAGTGTCATTTTAGTAGACTTGAGTTAGGGTTAGGGTCCTTTTAGCTTTTTGCAACTTAAATAAAGGGTGTTGCAAATCACAAACTGTCTTTTGGAATATTTGTAATGGCAGTCCAATGGTGATAATAGCACAAAAACAGTCCTCCCATTACTGCAAGGACAAACAACTGCAATGGATGGATGGATGATCGATTGATCGATCGATCAATCCATCAATCAATCAATAAATTCTATTTGTGTAGCACATTTTAGCGACAAGACATTTCACAGTGCTTTACATCATAAAAACACAACAATGTCATAAAAAAAATCATACAGTCACATAAATTAGAACTTTGTTCCCAAAAAACTACACTTTTAACAGGCATATTTGAATCTATTAAACAGCAATTCAAAGCTAATCAATTCTGTATAAAGACTATTACATACTGACTACATGTTTACATGACTATTAAATGTTGTGTTTTTAGAAAATATATATGATGTCATCCTACCAAGAACAGCAATATATTCATTAATGGGCATAGTCCATTAATGAACATTAATGAAACATATTATATAGTTCATTTAAAATAAATAAACTAAATTATATGTTAATTAATAATTTATTTGGGAAATACCTAATCTAATCATCTTAATTGTCATTTGATGACAGTTACATTTATACATTTCACCTGTGATTTCATACTGAATAAATGTGAAGAAAAATAATCAAACGTGTTGGTAAAACCTCGAATTATGTGATTTGTTTAGTTGCATGATGATAAATAAGAACAACTAATCAGCTTTTAGTCGCCCCCAAACTCTTATTTATTATAAAACATTTCTTAATGAAAGGAATAAAAATACATAAATCCAATTAATAAGATTTTAAGAAAACATTCCTTTAATTGCTTTTTAAAAATTCAGTTAATGTAAAGACTTCACTGGATGCCCTTCGCTTTCAGCTGCTCCTTGACTCTGCTCAGGTAGTTCTCATCTGGATACCCAAAGCTGAGGAAGCAAAATTTAAAAGGATTAATACATGAAACCGAAGGCTGACTCAGTGAATACAAAGGGAACAAAATGGTGACCCGTACCACTGTGGTCCTCCTGTCATGGACGTCTTGTGATTGATGTCATTCCAGGTCACCATGTTATCCATCCCAGTTGTCCTCGAAGTCCCAACAGTGAAAATCAGCTTCTGGTCAAAAGCTTTTTTCAGGAGAAGCAGAACTTCATTTCCCTCTTTGTTGTCAGGAAGATATGCTATTCTGGTAGTTCCTCCATAGTACTGACCAGGTTCTGGATGATCTTCCTGCCAGGAAAAATTCAGGTTAATGGCATCTGTCTGACATTACAGTTAAATTACTGATATAGATAATATGTGCTTAGACATTACCGTCTGTTTTCCACTTGGAATGTCGTAGGTGATTAATATATGGCCATTATATGGGAATCCAGGGAGGGATAATGGATACTTATTCCAAGTCATTGTTCCATCAGGTTGGTTTCCCTTCATCACACCAAAAACATCCTTGCATATCGGACAGATGGGTCCACATGTTTTTATTGCATTTTGCAGGCACCCCTCACAAAATGCATGTTTACACTTCAGCTGCTTCTTATTAATAAAATCGGACAAACAAATTGAACATGAGTCATCTTTGCTGTCCTCCAAAAACTGCCTGGTTGACGTTTTAATGGAATTCTGTAGATCTGCTCTAGAGTCCCTTTTCTGTTGCAGCAAAGACTGAAAGTAATTTCCTAAATCACTATCGCCTTGTCTGTTGCTAGATTTAACCTCTAAACCACATTTATCTTTGGTGTTAAGATCTTCAGCAGATGTCTTAGCCACCTTCCTGCGTTTTTCTTCTGTTGGTAGTCTTGCCTTAGTAAATGGATTTTTGAGGTCCATGTACATCTTCAGTAATGTACCATCTGTAGCAGGTTTGTGCTGTTCAGCTGGTGTGTTTGTCGTCTGCATTGCATTCAGGACGGCACTGAATTCATCTTGGCTTTGCTTTGGACCACTAACAATAACTTCTTCTGATGACATGGTGAGCAAAATCTTGTCCTTGTTTCTCTTGATGACTTTTAACGCGTCGCTCCACTGATCTGGATCTACAAACTTGAGAGGAATCACTGCCTGGCCTGAATCAGC
>NW_015113027.1:310591-322981 GCF_001443285.1 Poecilia latipinna
CACATAATCTTAATCTTTTAGGTAAGTTCTTATTTCCTTTCATAATTGCATAGAAACATATTTTCCACCAATCATCCATCCATCAGAATTCAAAAGCACATGTGAAGCTGCAAAACAAATTTATTTTTTTTACCATATTTCAGCAAACAGGATTCCATCGGATCTGAAATCGTTGCAAATATACAAACTTATAAAAAGAAAGCATGTGAAGCAAACATGCTAAACTGTAAAAAAACAAGTGTAGAAAAATAATTAGTCAAGACAGATGGCNAAGTGCAGTAACATGATTATGATTTATAGTTTAAATTTGTCTTAAAGGGCCAATATTATGTATTTTCCAGGCACATTGTGCCATTTTATAGCTCAACCAATTAACTGTTACCTTCAGTTGTTACAAAAGGATTTCTCAAACATGCATGAAGGAATCGAGGCAACACTCCAGGTCTGTCTATGATGAGTGTATAGCATTATAACATGATGTAAAGCTCAGAAAAGATGATTTTACATAATACTGCCCTTTTAAGATAAAGTTTTGAATACTGAGATGGCATCAAGACAATGATTAAAGGATACATATAAAACATATTTGCCCTTCCAGCAGGAAACTGTCCCACTTTACCATTATCCACCAAAAAAAACAATAAAAAACAAAAATAAAGTCCTTCAAAGGGTTCTTCATCATCTACTTTCTCAGCTCCATCTTTAAACTTAATTACTTTCCTTCTACTTAACTGCTTTGTCATCTTATCTGTGGTGCAGGAACCTATTTGCAGTGCAGTCCATTTATACCTCATATTCAAACACAGTAAGCTGGGCGGATGCAGTTGAAACTGCAACAGTGGTGGGAAAGAGAAGGCATCAGTGAGCGTAACAGCAGAGTTCAGTCATTAAACTCTCCAGGTGGGTGAGGAAGGCAGCTATTCAGCATCATCAGCCAAAGTGAACCTGCAATAAAAATAAACATTTAATGAAAAGCAAAAAAGACCAAACATCTTACATCATCCAGAGGATTAGACAAAGTATCTTCTATCATCTACCACTAAATCTAGTTTCTCTATGAGCAAAACATCTAGGCTACAACATGAAGTAAAATGTTGATATTTTTATAAAAATACAAGCATGAGATAGATGATCTACAAATCATTTGTAGCTTGTATGTGATTTTGTACAGCACAAATCAGAGTTTGGGTTTCATTCAACAGGCTCTGCTCACCAGTCAGTGATTCCAGACTTCAGGTCAATCTGGGCCAACTCAATCTGCACCTAACGGGAAAAATAAGCAGCTGTAAGGGGCGATTCTTCATATGTTTAGTTATTTTCAGTGTGACACGCATGCCAAATGTAGAATAAGTCCCCAGCCAGGCTGCATGCTGAACATTCTTCCTGTTTTTATTTGTAGTTTTTTCCATGTTTTGTGGAGAATTGACACAGCATTGTCTGAAAACTCTTGAGCTTATGCTGCCCTACAAACAAGGTGATAAAACTGTGTGTGGGTGCAGTTTCACACTGACCTGTCCAATAACATCCCGGCTCCTGAAGGAGGCGGAGTTGTTCTTCACCGACACACTGAGGCGCCTGAATCTGGCCTCGTCTTCAGGCAGGTCATACTCAAACCTTAACAAATATTAAAAAGCATGAAGAAACAGTCAAGAAACAACAACAGCTTCAAAAATAAATAAAGAAAATGCTTTTACCTTTCACTGTACTCCGGGTTGAGGTCTCTTTTCTTCACGGCTGTCTTTTTCTTAGTGGCTTTACTTTTGTCAGGCAGCAGCATGAGGGAGACGTAGCTATCAACAGCATCCTTACTTTGGGACACCAGACCTCTGTGTACAAAGGAACAACAAACAGAACCCTTATTTATTTGGGATGTCCTGACTCCCACCCATGTTCTGGCTTATTGTATGCATACAATTTTTAACAATCACAAAATGTTTGGGGCATGTTTACTGATAGCCAAACATCCAAACTGGACAATTCCAGTTTTAATAAATGTTTAATAAGGATTTGTTTTTTAGATCTCAATTTTTAATATTTTTGGTTTTTAAATGAATATGCTTTAAATTTCTGGAAAGAATGTAACTGGATGCTTTTATATAGAAAGGAAAAATGTGTCTTTCACTATGTTATTCATTTCTTTTGTCCACATTCTCATTCACAAACTGAGGCTGACCAATTGAAATCATTAAGATTTGTACATTTTTTTTGTTTATAACATGTTGCTTAACTCTTGTAAGCTCTAAAAAAACTTGCCTGTGCGTAAAAACATTATAAAAACATTATGACTGTCAGTGTTTCGGCACACACCTGCAGGCATGGACGATCACAACGAGCTTTCTCTCCTTTGAGGTGTATGACAGAGACAACTTCACCTGGCCATTTCCAGGTGCAGGAGCAGCACAGGGCAGCGACCCTGAACCAATCATTTCCACCATCTTGGAGCTCAGAATCTGTCAGAATGAGACAACCAGTAGTAATCGTCATATCTAAAAGCATTCAGATGAAGTATGCCCGTATAATTTTACCTTGAGTTCAGCCCTCAGCAGGATCTGACTGTCAGGTAAGGCTCCATCTAAATGAAACCACTGATCCAGGACCAGCTGTGGAGCCGCGAGCAGCTCTTTGACTGTGATCACGAGCGAGCCCATTGGCTGGTCCCAGCCGCTGGACAACTACAATGTAGTGAGAGGGATAAGATAGATTCAGCTGAATGTAAGCCTATTTACTACACAACACCAAGACACACAGAAACCGTCTTGCCTTAGCCACAAGCATCTGACGCTTAGGGTCATGGATGATGAAGTAGAAAGATTCGTTCCACTTAGGGCTGGTGCTCCGGTCACACAGCTGAGGAATGACGACAAACGCGTGTTATTGGATGAATATGTCTTATTCCAAGCAGAGAGAGTAGAAGGTATTAGGAGTCTCACTTTAGTTTTGTAGGCTGTTTCACCCAGAACAAGCTCAACTCCTGCTTTGGGTTCTTTTCCACTCTTCTTAAACTGCATCAGAAAGGCAGATTGATGTTATGTTTCACATTAAATCGCATCTATCTAGCAGTGATGACAAAAAACAACAACAGCTGACTCACTGGAAGTGAGTGTGCCGCCTCTACGTAGACAAAGAGCAGAGCTGCAGAGGGAACGGCTTTGTTCTGGTAGGACTGCAGGGTTTGAAGCTGCAGTACCTGTAAACATTAACCACAGAGATTCATGTATGTTGTTGGCATGGCTCTTCAGCACTAATCTCTAAAAAAGCCATTCGTGAGGGCCGACCTGCTCTAGTCTTGCTGTGTTTGACACAGTAGGAACCCATTCCAGAATCAGGTGAACTCGTCCAGATTTCACATCTTTCAGAGTGAACCACTGGAGCAGAGACATTCAGAGACAAACAGGCAGACCAGCACCCTTCATTAAGCAATGTAACAACACAAAGTTCAGAAGTCATAAGATAAGACTCAGGATCATGAGTTACTGACTAACCTGATCTGTGTACTGAGATCTGATGACCTCATTCAGCTTCACGGTGAATCTGTAAAAATATGATTAGCAAGATTTTACAGTGCCGTAATACGACTTTCTCATATTTAGAAATGCTACAACCATTAACTTCAATGCATTTTATTTATATTTTATGTGATAGAACACAAAGTGATTCGTAACTATGAAGTAAACGGAGAATGATATACATTTTTCTATTTTACAAATAAAAATCTACAACTTGTGGTGTGCATTTGGAGTCATCTGTCCTGAATCCATAGTTTGTAGAACCACAAATTCTGGAAGAAAAGTTGCTAAAAAATACTTGACACACTGTTATAATGGGCCTCTTGGTTGTTTATCTCATCAGGTTAGGATGATGAGATAAACTCATGTCTTGGTAGCGCTGCAGTTGTGCCACTCTTAAAATTTTTCTAATGATGGACTGAACAGTGCTCAGCTTGGGATGTTGTAAGTAAGTTAAAGTTCTGCACAACTTCCCCTCTTCAGCTAAGTACTACTTTGTATTATCCAAACATAGAAATTCTGCCAAAATAGAAGCTTGGTGTTGTAACAATATAAGTGCACAATATGGAGAAGTGCAAAAGATATGGATACTTTTGGACATTTCTCTATAACTTTACATGCCACACACCTTCCTAAGAAGTCATCTGAATCTATATCCTTATCAAATGCTTCGAACTTGATGTCCTGATCGCTGCGGCCACTCAAAACCACCTGTTTACATAAGCAGAGAAGCACATCTTCAGAAAAACAACAAAAGAGGAAACAAGAGTTGCAATATTTGAATCACAAAACTGCCCACCTCATACATTTCGTTCCACGTTGGGTTTAGATTCTCTTTGATGACACGACTTTTAAAAGCGATGTCACCGATATTGATTTTGACGTAAGGATCACTCTTGCCCTTCACCATGCCCCCCATTAGGTTGTCTTTTGCCACGAGATTCTGGGCTTCCAGCAGGTGGATCCTCAGCACCCCCTACAGGAGAAAGATATAAATTATTAAAACAGGCAGAATGTTGCTCATTATTAGAAACAAAAAAATCTGAAATTCATCTACCCTAGTGGTGTCACTGACATAAGATGGTTACTCGACTGTTACAAACAAATCCCCTGTTAAATGCTCATGCTTATTTTAGGTGTCTGGAGTTTTTACTAGCTAACAAGGCACAATAATATCTGCACAAGAGAAGAAGACTGAAAACCAGCTCCAACAGATGGTACAGCAGGATATTTGAAAGGACAAATGAGTTTCACAATTATACTATTATCACTTTAATTCAGTTTCCTTGTAGAGCACCAATTCGCAACACACTGCAACCTAAAGTATCTTAGAAAAATCCTGGTGTAAATTCATTAGGCAAATTGGGTGGTGAGTCTTTTCATCGTGCTAAAGATTATATTTATAAATAGACAGTTAAAGATGTATGAAGACCTTCCTTCAACTTTATTTATATTCACCGGACATGAATTCATCAACATTTCTGGCAGCTAGTGGAAGTTTGTGTTTTTGTTTAAAAAAAACATCAACATGCATTAAGTGTTAGCTGTTGAAAGCTAATTCTGTCGCTCCACACTTCAGATAATCAGCAAACCCACCTGTTTTCCAAAGTCCTGACCCGGCACTGTGTGTGGTGGGAGACTTGGAGCCACTTTGGGGGTTTCTGTGACCCCTGCAGGTGGTGCTGGGTCAGTGGGTAGGCCTGTAACTGTGGCCTGAGCCAGACCTCCTAAACCTGTCCTGCACTCACAGATAAACACAAAATCACGTTAGTTGTTCCAGTGTGTTTTGCTTGGAGTTCATATTTCTCTAATTATCTGTGAGTCAAATTCAACTCACTCCTCACTCTGGACTCTGTCAACGTCTCTGTCAACCTGAGAGTGTGACTCAACCGCAGGCTCCTCTGCATATGCTGGTTCCTCCACCGGCTGATAGAAAATGATTTCAGTTACAACAGCGTAAACATTTAGGACACAGTTACTGTTGCCTTTTCTGTGGTGTGCCTTACCGCAGGAGGATGGGATGTGTCATGTGTGGGTTCAGGGTGTGCAGGCTGGACTACAACAGGGGAGCTGAAAACACATTGAACCGTTGAAAATATAAAAGCCAATCTGCAGGAAAACTACATGAATGTTGAACTATAACATTTCTGACTTTCACTATGTTATAAAGTTCAGCAGTAAAAGTTTAAAATTCTTCAAAGCAAATATGAATAACTCACTCATTTGTTGCCAAGTTTGGGCTTTTTTTCTCCTCTTCAGCTGGTTTGAGTGTCTTTTCAGTGGGAACGGGGGCATCCTCTTCTTTTGAAGCAGCGGCAGACGTCTGAGGAACTTCCGTCAACCGTGTGTCAAGGATCTGCCAACAACAAATATCCACTTGGTCTCTACCATGCAAGTTGACTGGAGCAGATCTATCTAGGCGTGTATAAATGTTGTCATACCTTGAGCTCAGCCCTGAGGAGGATTTCACTTTCAGGTAAAGCTCCGTCCAGATACATCCACTGGTCCAGGACCAGCTGAGGCTCAGAGAGCAGCTGCCTCACAGGGAGCACCAGCGATCCCATTGGCTGGTCCCATGCACTGGATAACTTTTGATAACAGGACACGCAGTAGCAGCACAACTTAGATCTTTGACCGTTCACTTGATAGTGGGAGAAACTTTATTAGTGTTTTGGAACATTTAGGACATCCACCTTCACTATGAGCATCTCTTGGTTGGGGTCATGAACCGAAAAGTGGAACGCCTCACTCCACTGCGGTGATCTGGAGCGATCGCAGACCTTCAGACAGAAAAGTGGAGACGAAGGCAGAGAGTTGAATAAAATACTCCATAAACTCGTTGTTCTCAAAATATACTTGAAATTTTACTCTAATTGTACCCAACTCCTATCAAGTCTGGCATTATTTTTGTAAAGCAACTTACTTTTATTTGTTGAAAAATATAGGCTTTTATTTAGCTTTTGCTTACCCTAACCCTAATTTTGATAAAGACATGAATGAAACGTAGTACTTCGGTTACTAAAACTGATTTAGTTTGACTAAAGTAGTGATAAAGTATATAATACAGCACAGAAATTCATGTCATAGAACATTGTAGATTATTCCACGACTTTGTTGTTTCATACCTTGGTTCTGTGAGTTGTGTTCCCAAATATAAGCTCAGCTCCAGCTTTGGGCTCCTTACCGCTCTTCTTAAACTGCAACACACGTCCCAAAATGAGAAGAGCTTGTATTCCCTCTCAGTAATTATGGTTTCAGATCGAACACAAAAACCTCAAAACCGTTCCTTAACCAGTAGTTCCTGCCAAGAAGATTTTTATGACTCACAGGCAACGAGTGTGCTCTGTCCATGTAAACAAAAAGCAGCGCTGCAGCGGGAACAGCCTTGTTCTGGTAGGACTGGAGAGACTGCAGCTGCATCACCTGAAATCAAATAGAAATGCATCACAGTGACTCAGCACTCGGGACGCAATACAATAACAAAATCATTTGAAGCTTTTCTCTGAAGTCTGACCAGCCGTGTCTTGACCAAAGCATAAAAAGGAAGAGTGTGAAGCAGGCTCCTTGGCAGACGGAGCAGTTTTGAATCCATCAGAATACGAAGGAATTACAATGTTATCCTCGTTTAGGCATGGAAGCGTATGTTCCTCTCTTTTATTTAATGTTTTACTGAAACCCTAAATTATGCATCAAGGCATGTGCTGTCAGTTAATGTTTGCAAATATAGCAAACATTTTTATTTGACAGATTAAGTGAAGAGGAAAGCAATACTTTCAGTATCTAACTTGTCAAATATTAATCAGAGCTAATCAAGAGAAAATTAGGCCATTCTGATTTCTAGTCCACTGACTAGTGGAGCTGTACTTAAATGAACTAAAAAAAAAACATTAAATAGAATTATAATAATAGAATTTTTTTTAAATAAATAAATAAATATTATATTAACCTGTTCAAGATTGTCATTACAGGACACTGTTGGGACCCACTCCAGAATGAGACGAACACGACCGGACTTCACATCGTTCAGGGTGTACCACTGAAACAGAATCATTTATTTACAGGCATCATTTATTTACATCCATAAATGCATCCAGGAAGATGTATTAACGCTGTACAAAGAAGAAAAACACCAACCTGATCTATGAACTGAGAGCGGATGATGTCTGAAACGCTTATTTTGAACCTGTTGAGAATGAAGAACATAATGTATAATGTGATAATATAGATAAACACATATAATATAAAAACAAAACAAAGCCATCTTCTTAATAACACGAAAGAAGAGAAGTTATTCACGCTAGGACACAATGTCAGACATATGTGAGATAAAATATGTAATTCTGATACTCTTGCAGAGAAAAGATAACCAAATGATTGGATTATAATTAATCCAGTCATACTGGTTGATGTTAATTATGATTATTTGGCATCTATTCCATTCTCTGTTGGCTTTATCATTTCAACCACTAAAAATACACGTTCAGTGTAGCCACTGAGGGTAATTAGTCTAGTCTTAGTAATCAGATTAGCAGAAATTATCAATGATTGCATCAAATCAGTCCTTTACATTTGCGAGACTCCGATGATGATTACTAATCGATATGTTGTGCAACTCTATTTCAAATGTAACTTCTTTCAGGCAAACCAGGAAATGTTAGTCTATAAATAGAAGAAAAAAATGCTATTTTCTAATAAGACATCACACTCTTAAGTTCTGTTATTTTGCTTTAATTCTCATCTTCTACATGTTTTATGATTTTAATATTATTTTCTGTGGATGAGTAACTTTCAGCAAACGTACGTTCACTGAGCTTCATAAAAATGCGGACAAGCCCGTCAGCCTCACCTGCCCAAGAAGTCGTCTTTGTCCATATCTTTATCAAACATTTCCACCTGCACCTCCTGCCCTGACTGAGGCCTCAGCACCACCTGAGGACACACACAGCAGTTTGAGTGAGCGTGTGACGGTCACTGTAAAGTCAAAACATGCACTGCTGTTTCAGACAGACCTCATACATCTCATTCCAGACCGGGTTGAGACTCTCCTTCACCACAGCGCTTTTAAACATGACCTCACCAACGCTGATCTTTGCGTAGGGATCGCTTTTGCCCTTCTTCAGGCCACCCATAATGTTATCTTTAGCGACCAGACTCTGAGCCTCCAACAGGATGAGTCTCAGGAGTCCCTGTATGAATGACATGCATTGCTGTGTATTGATTTATATTAAATTAAAGCTTGCTGTGTCCTTTGTTTTAAATGCAGCTACTGCATGCTACTGAGCTCTATTTATACACGTTACCTCACTGGCAAAGGTGAGGTCTGGGGATGTGTGAGGGGGTTGCGTTACAGCCGGGCTCGGCGATTCTTCCACTTTATCTTCCTTCACATCGGCTGCAGTTTCCTTTACTTCATGAACCTCCTCATCCAAAGGCAGTGAGGGAACAACAGTTTCCACAGGAGGGGTATCCACTGAAGCTGACCTAAATAACAAAGAAGCAGCAAAGTTGAATCAAACTCAAGAGGCACTTAAGTAAAATAAGTGGAAAAATAAACTTTTCTGAATTATTTCACCTGAGGATTGTGTCTGTCTCTGGCTGGTGCTTCGCTGGAGTGGGGTCTGACGCTACAGAGACTTTAGTCTTTTCAGTAGCAAGAGGACACTTGGTAGGAACCAACATCTGTAATTAGGTTGAGTAAAAATATTTTGCTAATTAGGTTTGCTGGAGCCCCAAAAGAAAAACAAACATTTCTCAACCGAAGAAGCAAGAGCTCAAAAACAGTCCTTTAAAACCCTGAGAAATTATTTTCTCAACTCTGCTGTGCTGTTCAATATCACGTCATGTAAGCTGAAAAACACACATCTAGTAGTTCTAAACATGAAGAAATGAAGTGCATCTTGGGAAACATCGAGCTTTATGACTTATTTGAAGTATGCATGCATGTTGCTATTAATGAAACCAGTGTGTTGAGATAGCATTCACCATGTTGTCTGTGTTGCAGTATGTCAGGATGGGATAAGATACTTTTGCTGTAATGTTACTTCTTGTTTTTTCACTCATTTCATATTTAAAGGGGTAGTACTATGTATTTTCTATTCTTGTAGTGCCATTTTACTTTATGCTTGAGCATCAGACCACGCCACAGAAATGCAAGTTAGGTGGGCAACAGTATGATAGGAGCATTAGCTGCCACCGCAAAACGGAAAATTAATTAAAGACAGAGAGGTGGAAAAAACCCCCAAAAGATTTAGACAAAACAAATTCAGACTATCCTACCTTGAGTTCAGTTCTTAACAGGATTTGGCTCTCAGGTGAGGCTCCATCCAAATGGAACCACTGATCCAAGACCAGGTCTGGTTCAGCCAACAACTCTCTGACAGGGACAATCAGAGAGCCAATAGGAAGGGTCCAGCTGTGAGAGAGCTAAATGAAGACAATTCATAATGTCGCATGGTAGCTTAGAAGTACTAATCTATCAGAAAACTCTCTGCCCAGCTGTGTGTCTCACTTCTCACCTTAAGGACAAGAATTTCCTGTCTTGGATCACGGACAGGGAAGCAGAACGCCTCGTTCCATTTAGGTGAGGTTGTACGATCACACACCTTCAGAAGAGATGGAAAGAATCAGCAAGAAATGACCAACAAATAAAGCAATGAGCCAAACCAACCAACCAAGCCAAATTAGGGATATTTATAATTGGGGATTTTGATCTTACTGTAGTTTTGCGTGACATATCTCCAAGACTTAACTCCACTCCCACTTTTGGATCCTTTCCACTTTTCTTCACCTACAGACAGAGAAAAATAATGATTCTCTATTTAACCAATTTATTCACCAAAACATTGCTAAGTGACTCACCGGTAAGCCGTCTGCTTGTTCGACATACACAAACAGGAGACCGGCTGAAGGCACTGTTTTGTTTTGGTAGGATTGTCTGGAGTAGAACTGAAGGACCTGAAGCCACAGAAAATATTATTACATTATTACTTAACAAAAAAAAAAAAAAGATGTAAAGAAGTGATTTTTAACTGAGAACTGAGAACATGTTAACCTGGTCCAACCCATCTGGTTCTGAAGAAGTTGGAACCCATTCCAGGACCAGGTGAACTCGACCAGTCTTCACATCACTGAGAGTGTACCACTGATGAACAGAGACAAAACACTTCAATATGGGAACAAAGGGGTCTGTTTGGAACAAACTCCTTCATGTGGACATGTAAGGAATCACATGCTTCGTTTTTTACTAAAGTACATAATACATCTGGAGATAAGAATATTGATGAACTGTCGTGCTTTTGTTTTTAATTTCGACTTTCTAAATTCCAACTAAACTCCCACCTGGTCCATGTACTGAGAGTCGGTGATATCCTTTAGACTTATCTTCAGCCTGCAAATCATAAAATTGATTATTAAAAAGGGATCATTTAAAATCTTATTAGAAAGCAATATCACTGAAAGGTGCAATGTTACCTTCCCATGAAGTCATCTTTCATATTCATGTCTTTGTCAAACACCTCCACATGCAGCTCCTGACCAGGGAGCTGGGTCAGAATAACCTACACAGAAAAAAAAAAAATCAACATGAAAATTATTGCTTCATGCAAACTTCAATTACTCTTTTAAATGGACACTAGCTGACAGTATGGATGTCCAAATCAGACTTCTGCGGCTGAACATAACTGCTAAGTGGAGCACATCCACAATATTAAACGTGGAACCTGTAAAGCTAATGAAACATTACGTGTTGTTCTCCTGTATATAAGTCTACCGTTTTCAAGTAGAGGATTGAGACACACGGAACAAAAAAAATCCTAATCAGGCCAACCTTAGTTAACAGACATTTACCTCATACATCTCATTCCAGGTTGGGTTCAGATTGCCTTTTATAACTTGACTTGTGAATGTTTCGCCTCCGATGTTGAGCTTGACGTACGGGTCGCTCTTGCCTTTCACCATTCCACCCATCAGGTTGTCTTTGGGAACAAGATTCTGACCTGCCAGGAGGTGAATTCGAAGCAGTCCCTGAAGACAAACACGACATAAGCTGTTTTGTTCGCTTGGGAAATGATATTCAATTGCATTGTATTTCATTACCTCGGTAGCAAAGCTGGGATGAGGGGAGGACTGATGGGCCAACTGTTTCGAAAGTCCAGCTGCCAAATTAGAAGAGACCTCAGCTGAAATACGATCCTCGTCTAACCACAAGACCTGTGTTGCGCAGGGAGAAAAAAGGTGAAACAGAGAGACGCCACAAAATGTCAAGAGTGAGGATTGACATTTTGTAGAATATAGAGCAGGATAAACAACAAGCAGCCCAACTATTCACCCTGAGAACTGCGTTGATGTAGATGCGACTCGCAGATCCGGCGTTTTCCAACTGGAACCACTGGTCTAGAGAAAGATGGGAAGTTTCCAGTACGCGGGAGAGAGGGATGGTCAAACTGCCCAACGTCTGCACGCGGTCAGCATCCTTCACCTGACAAAAGAAGACCAAATTACGATCATGACCAATCCACTGATGTCAGACTACATTTGCTTCATATCCAATTTTTATTTATTTAACAACCTTTATTTTGCCTGGAAATTCCTACCGAGATTAAAATGTTCCTTACAAAAAGAATCCTGACCAAGAAAGGCAGCAGCACGCAGACTTTACGAAACATTCACGACAAAATAAAATCGCTCTTACCTGAACGTTTATGTCCTGAGCACGAGGATCTGGGATAAAGAAAGTAAAAGCTTCCTCCCACTCTGGGTTGACTGTGGTGTAGCAAATCTAAAAGGGCAAAAAAAAAAAAATAATAATAATAATAAAAAAAAAATATTATTATATATATATAAATAAATATATATATATATATATATATATTTATATATATATAAA
>NW_015113027.1:326198-361826 GCF_001443285.1 Poecilia latipinna
TTTATTTTTTTGGAATATATATTTGCAATGCAGAAAAAAGGTCCCAGTTACATTAGTTCAGTTAGTTCTTGAAACTATTTCACCTTGCTGTCTCTGGTGGTTTCCCGCACAGATATCTGCACCATGGGGTTGGGCTCCTTATTTCCCTTCTTCATCTAAAGTTTAAGCAAAATAGGAACGCGGTAAGATACATAAAGCGATTTTGAGCAAGAGCGTAGCAACAAAGAGACAAAAACGAAACAAATCCCACTAAATTAAAATATCTTCAACAAGATGACATGTTTCATAAACTGAAATCAAAAAGTGATTCTCTTATATGGAAACATTACTAATAGAATTCTGATTTCTGGTCATTTTGATATTTATAGAAAGCACCTAATAAAAACATCAATTTAGTTTGTGATAAATTAGAATATTACATTGAGATTTTACAGAACAGAAATGTGATACTATAGCCTCATCAATCATGGGGGAAGAGCGCTGACTTGACATCTATCCAGTTGATAAGATTGTCACTATCACTCGTCAAGAGGAGGATGAGTGACACAATACCCAACAATAAAGATGAGCTGAAGGATAGAGCAACTTGGGCTTCCTCTACACCCAAAAGTATGAGTTCATATTTTGTGCAGAATATGAGTATATCTTTCAACAGACCCAGATTTTTTGCATTAAAAACCCCTTTTTATTTATCTAATACAATCTTTTGCTGAGAAACAGATTTCTGTGTTTTCATTTTCATTGACAAACAAAATTAAAATAAAAAACCTGCTTATTAATTTATGTGTTTTAATGACATTGTTGAATTTTTTTCCCTCAATGATATCCTACTTTATTAAGACGCATCCAGATCACATAAATCTGAAAATGTGGGCATGTCTATGGTTTTGTGTGTTTTTTGAGGCTACCATAGTAACAGCAACAAGTTATTCTCCATGGTAAAAAAAGGAAGTGTGCTTAACAGCAACACCCCCCTCTACACAAATACACACAATGATGAGGTATGACTCTCATAGCTTCTCCCTTTGCCACCACATATTCACATGAACTCAAACAGTGTGTGCAGCAATGTTGACCTATGTTAGGTTCATTCTTTCACAGCTAAACAGAGAGATACGGCAGCCGGAGACCAACACAATGCAAGATGTGGAATGTAAGACAGATGGCAGCTCCAGTTCTGCCCCAGTTTAACCACACAGGAAGCAGCTCTGAGCGACGCACGCATGTGGGCAGAGAGGGCAGAGATATTTGACTCACGGGAAGTGCCTCAGCTTTGTCGAGATACACAACCAAGATAGCTGAAGAGGGGGGGTTGGAGTTCTTGCTGGTGACGCTTTCATTCCTTTTTAGGACCTGGGTGAATTTCACAAACATTTTTTGAATTGTTAAGACTCGGAGAAGGAAAATACAGCCTGGGAACAGATGATTCATTTTTGCATTTTTTTTTTTAATTTAAAAAGAAAGGCTCCAACCTGCTCAAGTTGTTCAGTGTTAGGCTGCAAGGCCAACCACTCCAGCTTGAAGTGAACGCGTCCAGATGGAGTGTCTTTCAAAGTGAACCACTAGCAACAGGAGTGAACTCATATGTTTGCATTCTGATCATGTGAAAGCTGTTTATAGACAAATTAGTTGGAAGTTATAAAAGCATATCACTTACATCATCAACCGCTATGGACTTCTTCACAATACCCAGATCTAATTTGGTCCTGCAGAAAAATAAGGCGTAACATAATACTGCTAACAATTCATTACCGCTAATAACAGCCGAGCTAATATTTAGGTCTTTTTTTCCCCCCTACTATTTGCAATTGGTGACAAATGAATGGTGAAAAGTGAGCATGACAGATTTGACGAAGCAAAACAAAGACATGAATTATCTGCGTGTACCTTCCCAAGAAATCATCCTTGTCTGTGTCTTTGTCATAAACTTCCACCTCCAGCTCTTGACCCGGCACTTCATGGACAATAACCTTACATACAACACACACATAACGGCATGAGGACTGGCAGAGGGATTTGCTTGGGAGCTGTCGGTGTGACATATGAATGAAAAATGAACATTTTCAACACAGAGCGAGTCCAAGTGAAATGAAGTTCTATGAACTGATGGAAGTACTGAAAATAGTTGTGGTCAGAAGTTTACCATACATTCCTTTAAGGCATGGATATCAAATGATTGACTTTGGAGTCCACAAGATTTGAACAACTCTGGGAAAGAAATTCAGGTTGCAGAAGAAGAAAGGAAGTGCCTGCTTCGCTTGACTAAAATTTAAAGCGGCCCACATGAACCAACCAAAATGCTGCTTTAGATAGATTTGATGGTCAGATTTTTGGATAGAATGACAGGAGGACTAAGCGGAGGGTTTTGAAAGCTAAACCATACTAGTTGTCAAGCACGGTGGTGGTAGCATCATGCTCCGGGTCTGTTTCATAGTTATTTGTTGAAAGAGCTGAAAGAGCTGGATCTCTTCAGTGAGCCGAGCCATAAAATCCTGATCTCTCTCTCTCTCGCTCTCTCCAGAGAGAGAGTTTAATACTTTGTACAAGTTGGATTGAATAATGATCTGAACAGAATTTGGAATAAAGCAGGAATTAACCTCCAGAATGATCCCAAACACGACCCTGTTGTACGCTGGAGGGGTACTGCACAAACCTTACATGTCTCAAAAGCGTGTCCTTTTTCTCACCTCATACATCTCTCCCCATTTGGGGCAATCTGTGTTATCGATGTGTTTTGAGGTAAAGGTCTGAGGGCCCACCCTTAATATGGCATATGGGTCAGATAAGCCTGCCATGACCCCTTTCACGTAGTTATCTTTGGCAACAAGGTTCTGTGCCTCCAGCAGGTGGATGCGCACCACACCCTGAGAATGAAAACAAGAGCAAAATTATATTTTTATCCTGGGATGTGAACTGATGTGAAACATGCAGGATGCGAGGCGTTACCCTGGGTAGCGGACAGCGTAGCTGAGCCACGTGCAAACCAGGGACGAGTGGGACAACGAGACGATTGGGCAGCACCAAGAACGAAGCAATGGCGTCCATAATCATGCTGTCTGACATAACACTGTAACAGATTACAGTTTGGTATTTCATTAGCAGAAGAAAAGGAAGAAATGTTTCAAATGTTGAAATGTTTCTTAAAAAAAAAAAAACAACTCCCTATTGCTGAGTAAAATCCAAAAAAGTCTTTCTCAGCATGACTTACTTCAGTCCAGGAATGTCCAATAAATTGGTCAATCCAGTCCAATTGATGTCCAGTTTCTGGGAAGAAATGAGAATGCTGAGCAAAGATTAAGTCAATCAGAACTGACAGAGAATCAATAGCAAGATAAAGCTCTGAGGCTACACAGGGACACATGATAGTCTCGTCAAAGCGAGGTTATTGAGCAGCATGAAAAGGACAAATAGAAGGTGACTTTAAATAGACCTACAGGCCGACGGATGAAAAACATGGTGACGGCACCAACTATGGGCACATCTCCAATCAGAGGCTCCAGAATCACTCGCATCATCCCATGTAGCTGGTAGCAGATAAACACAAAGGTTTAATTGGAAACCTTCTATTCCACGTTGTTTAAGAGGCAAGAATTTATTTCAGGGCTGGACAAAACGACAAACCTGTATTCCTTTGACTCCCGCCTTGCAGAAGTATCTTTTCACTTCGACATTGATCTCCACATTTCCAACGTAGCTGAGAAAAAGGGAACCACTGGCGTTAGCTACAACGAGCTGCCAGGCACGGGAAGAAAGGAGAAGCAGTTACCTGATGTAGAGGTCCAGCAGGACTTGTCCTTTGTCATTCTCTGTGTGTGCCTTGATGCCCACCACCTTCATGGCCTGGAGCAAACAGGGAGCACAGATGTGTTTTGTAATAAAATGTGTCATTAGTGAGTGAAGTCGTGTCATAGAATTTTTACGGTGACTTGCAAAATCATGTATACGCCTTCAACTTTTTCACATTTTGTCGTATCGCACCACAAAGGCAATTTTTTTTTTTTTTTTTTTTTTTACTGGGACTGATTGGGGTTTTAGCCACAGTAGCTCAAGCTCAGTCACGTAAGAAGGAGAGCATCTGTGAACAGCGATTTTCAAGCTTTGGCACCAATGGATTACATAAATGTGTGCTTCTTTAGGGTCATAGTCCACTCTAGCTCAATTCATTTTCCCATCTAGTTTTCCTGTCTTTGATAAAGAACAGCACCCCCACAGCATGATGCTGCCAATTACCATGTGTCTCAAAACTCTGGCTGATTAGTGTAGTCAGAGTTTTGTGAAGTGATAGTTGCTTGTCTCATCTGAACAGATCACTTTCTTCAGTGCTTGCTCTGTCCTCTACATGGTTTTGTCAAACAGAACCCCATTTGAGTTTTTATTTCCCCAACAACTCATAGTTGAACTGTCAACAAATCATCCAACCATGGGCTTCTTGACTGCTGATAATATCAAACCCTTCGAAGTGCTATGGATACTTTTGCAGGACGCTCTATACTCTCGATGCCATCACCTTGTCCCCCATGTCCACTTTGGTGAAGCTGAGCGTCTGGAGGTGAGCGCTTGAAGCTCGGATGGACGGAGCGATCGTTTCCATCAGCAGCTTCTCGAGGTATTGGCCCACAAACGGCCACACCTGCTGCAGTACCTGGACAGGAAAATGAGCACATGGCAGACATGTGATTTACATGTGAAAATCAGTCATACAGATCCTCAGACTGCTGCCTCAGTTGCGATAAGCGAGCTTTTGGGGTTTGGCTATCCAATAACAAAAACTATTTGTCAAATGCTTCAGTGGCCACAAGCAATAATAGAAGAATGACGGGTGGCAGCTGACAAGCGCAGAGCCTTCCCAACTGCTAACCCACTTATGACATGCAGTTCCTACACTTGTGTAGGAACTGATTTTAATATTAACAGTAAATGCCCTGCAGGTGGCATATTTACAAAGTTGTTAAAAGTTTCGTTAGTTTTGTTCAGTTCCTCCAAGGAAAGAATCAAAAAGGCAGAGACAGTGTTTGGCTTTGTGCCCCCGTGGCTCAGGAAAAAAAATGCAGATAGTTATAGTCTGGCATAAGTAGGGAGTGAGTCATCAGCAGCCGGCTCCTGTGGAGGACAAAGAGAATCTGCTGATCAGTCCTCAAATAAGCAGTCTCAAACCAGAGCTTTGTCTGTTGTGAGACACTCAGATCCCGTGGTTCATTTAGCTGGAAAAAATGTTATTTTTTCCAATGTGCATACAAGTGGCCTTAGTTTCTCTGGGCCGAAAGCACAAAGGGGCTGCAGCTTTTCTTTTTTTAGTTTCAAGGGAATGAAAAACTCCTCCCTCTTCCTGTCAGCCTGGTTGGCTGCAATGAAATGGAAATGTTGAGAGGGCTGCCTGGAGCAGGGCCTGCTCTCTGCAGTACAGTACCTATACCAGGGGTGTGGCCTTCACAGGGACATGGCGGCAGCAGGGGGACCTCTGCCACTGTCTGTCAGCTAACACCATCTAATATCCTACCACATGCTGTCATCTTTCAATCAGCAGGGCAGCTGATCTGCTGGATAGACAAACGTGCTTGTTGAACTTGGAAAAAAGGACCTTAAAAATATCAAGAAAAACATCGTCTCACCTTATTGAGCCATTCAACCTTCTCCACATCTGGAAAGTTGACCTGAAAACAAAAACAATGCAGAAACCTACTTTAATTTCCTAGAGCACATTAAAAAAAAACACACACACATGCCAGGATGGGGAAACGATTCAGTCAGAGAGAATGTCAGGAAATCTCATCAGGTGCCCGCAGACAAGCCTGAAAGCAAATTCTTTCAAAACAACACGGAGAATGCTGCTAAAACAGCACCCAGCACAAATCTTACACCCAAAGATGTGCATTATCTCTATACTAAGAGACAGGAGGACTGTTTGGCCATTTTTAAGTGTTTGTAATGTTTTTGCTATTAATATTTCATTGTGTTTTTTGTTTTCAGATGTATCTGAATTTATGATGTTAGTTGAGTAGAAATCAATCTGGAGAAGGACTTATTTAATACTTTAGTGGCATGGTCCCTGGTCGTGCAAACAATCACGGAAATCACGAAAGGAACCCGCAGCAACCTCATCTGGGTGTAGCACCATGCTTTGAGTCGAAATCGAGCGCATGTGGGTTCTGCCTCCGAGCACTCAGAAGGAACAGGTATGAATCTGCATCGCCTGCAGCAGAAATCTCCAAGACGAGTTTAAATGCAGCCGCGGAACGATTAAAGCGTTTAAAGATGCCATCGAGTGCTGTTTGTTTTTACCCCTAAAAATGTACACTGACAAGAACAGCTCAGCGAGGTAATTACATATGAAGTTCCACTGTAGGATTTTACAAAAGATTTAAAAAAAATGCATTAAAGAATAGACTGATAATACTGCCATCTGTTTGGTTAGAGGCACAAGAATCATTCTGATCAGTAAACATTAGAAAACACAATGGGTGAATTTAGAGCGATTTTAACATTTATTCAGAATTGCCCAAGTCACATATGAGTTGCAAAGGTTTTCAGTTGAAGTGCTTCATATTTTCCATAAAGATCTGTGATAATGAAATCAAAGATAATGAAATCTGGTCTGTATTTCCATGCGTTGTGTTGTTGCTCTAACATACAGATGTTATGCAAAGCAAACAAAAACCTCTGCAGAAGGAATTTTATTAAAAATGTGGAAACAATTATTTTGCACATTTTTTTCATGCATTTTTTTTTTAAAAAAAAAAAAAGATAATTGATGGAACATGTTATAAAAAAATAAGTGATTTATGGTGTGATAGGGTATACAAAAGGCTCTGATTTGGTTATTTTATCCAGGAAATCATCCTGTGACAATTATATCCTCAATGATATGATTTTAGAGTCTCGTTCTAGGTCTTATGCCTTCAAACAGAGGTTACTCCAGGTCAACGTGAACCGAGGGGTGGGGGGGATTTATTACTGTTGACAGCTTTTGCTATCTTGAGAGGTTTTGATGTTGTTTCTTACCCACGCAGGGAGGTCTCTCCTGATTTTGGACGATTTCATGGATGTGTACTCCTCCTCGTCGTCCAAAAACTGTATAGCCGACCTCAGACGCTCTTCCTTCGCCTCTCGAGCATGTTTCCATCCCGTGTACACCATCATGCCGCACACCAGCAGGCTGGTGCTGACTCGATAGTACCCGGCCAGGTAGACGGGGAGCAAGGCAGTCAGACATTTCCCGAAGGTCCACAGCACAGCCACGGCGCTGATCCCTTTGGGTTTGGTGGTTTCTGCTTCTCTCACGTTACTTAACGTTTTGTCCCCGGCGCCGCTTGCGCCCGGACCCTCGGCGCCCTTGGCTTCGGTCGACTCCGGCTTGTCGTCCTGCATTTTTTATTTATTTTTTTCTGGTTTATTCCTGTTAACGAGCTGAATGAGGAGTACTCGGTTAGGACGGTGTGGGAACGAGCCTAACGGCTAAAGTTTCATCTCTGCCGTCAGAGACCGTTGGAACAAACTGGCGGCTGCACGTGAACTTCAGATTCCGCAGCTAGCTAACATTATTATCAGTACACCAGAACATTCGCATTAAGACATGCTTGTTATCGGTTGTATAACGCAGTTGTTCTGGATGAACACCAGACCAGAGAAAGCACCAAGTTCCGTGCCCCACCCACGTCCCGTTAGCTGGATGAAAACACGCCCACGGCAACCAAAAAAAAAAAAAAAAAATGCATCATTGACTTTTTCGATGCTGCGTCACGCTGCCCACTTAAGGGGCACAAAGTACAGTGTCTTTTGGGAGCCGGGAGCCCCCCCCCCCCCCCTCCGGTTCAGCTCAAGAGCCTAGCAAAAGTATTAATAGCCCATTAATGTTTTGGCATGGCTTATAAGAAACATGAATTTCATTGGGCTTTTTTGTGTCAGACCAACAAAAATTGTGAATAATGATAAAAGTAAAATTTTAAAAGATTAAAAAGTTAAATATTTTACTTTTCATGTATTCAGCCCCCATTTAGCAGTACTTTAAAACTATGTTTTGCTAAAAGTACAGTTAGTCTCTCTTCATGTAAATAGCTCAGGACTTCCCACAGAATCTCAGTTAAATTTAAGTTAGGTCATTGTGATTGCCAGTCAAACCTCTGAATATGTAATTGTAAGACATGATATGTCGTCATATGCTGTGTGTATTCAGTATCATTTGCTTCCGGAAGGCAAACCAACACCTCATTCTCAGGTCTGATCAGCTTTTCTGTCCCTATTACAGTAAAACAAACCGCACAGTATGATGCTGCCACTGCCATAACAGGGTGGTTTACTGTTTTAGGTTTCCACCACACACTACATTTTGCATCTAGGAAAAAAGTTTAAAGTTTTGTCTCGTCTGACTTTCTTCTGTGACCACTACAATTGCGGCAAGCTGAAGGGACTTAATTTGGCTTCCTTTCGGCAATAGTTTTCTTTTGGCCACTCTTTCATAAAGACCAATTAATTAATTTAGATGTCATTTTAACAAATGCACAGATTTATTTACACTAAGATTAAGTTATGCAGAAGCACAACTTGTTGCAGGTAACGGTAAAGCTGGCTGAGCGAATATACACCCTATACCATCAACATAAAAAAAACAAAAAAAAAACATGCCTTTTCAGTTGAGTAGTTTACCCAATCTAAGAAAACCAAACAGGGAGATGACAACTCATACTTACTCATTTGCTCTTTGGCAGTCACATCTGGTGAGCAGGCACTAAACACGAGACGATTCAGGAAGGAAGAGCCAAGTTTAGTGTGTTTACAAGCAACCGTGGTTAAAAAAAACAGCTGTTACTTGCTAATCTTTCTGCCCCCATCCAAAGTGTGCATGACAAATTTCCCAGCTCAACTATTAAGATTTGTTTTTAACTCTGTGGATGTAACATTTAAATGTGTTTTCAGTGTGCATTACTGCTTTTAAAAACTTGTTCACTTTGAACTCGAGCTTTTTTGGTATCCTGAAAAGCTGCTTATCCCCTTTTAGAGCAATGATTAAAGCAGATTTATAAATACAATTTCATCCGCAAAAGCAAAGTGAAACCCTACAAAGTCTGCAGAATCTGATGGATCTCACAAATTCCCGTAGTTATGAAGACACTCGGAGGACACGGATAAATGTAACAGCTGCTTGAAGGGGAGACGGATCTCAAGCTCCTGAAGAAAAAGATTATGTTTAAGTTTACACAGCATGACTCCACCCAAACAACTGAGGCAACAGGATGTTGGAAGCATTTGCCATTTGAAACCACGTCTGCCTACAGCTGACCTGGCTGTCTGCACTTACCAATTAAAGAAATTAAAGTGTCTATAAGCATTAAAAATGATCAACATAGAGAAATAAAACAGCACTCATCATTAAGTGGTTGTTAAAGATTTTTTATAAAGTACCAAAATTAATTTACAACAGTTCAAGCCACAAAAATATAAACACAGAGTGCTTTCCTCTGTGTGGAAACATGGAGGAACAGGAATCTTCCTAGACTGAGAGAAAGTTCACACTTTGAGGTTGTTGACATCTCTGGGAGAAAATCCCACTTTGTGACAGCTCACAGATCTCTCAGTCTGCAGAAAACTGATACTTATAATGTTGCCATGCAACACAGAAATAACTCTTCATATTGTCTTCCTGTTGGGAAATAAATGTGTCCACATCTCACATTTCCCTGGGTTTTTTTTTTCATAACTTTAGTCCCAAACACAAACACACAAAAAAGATCATTCATGTAAAAAAAAAAAAAAATTCCCCTTTATGCCGCTAGAGTCTGACTGAAGGGTTCAACATGTATTCAGTGAGGCAGGGTTGTGATCCTCATGCTTTGACTTGCGATGGGGTACGATACCATGGGGGTGGTGGCGTGGCTCATAGTGATGCCAGGTATAGGCTGGGTCATGGACACGGCAACCGGTGCCACGGATACCGCCACCTGGGCCATGGAAACGGGCGGCGCCATTCCCTGAGCGATGGTCTGCGCGAGGGCAGCCGAGAGCGGCGTGATCTCCGGGTTGAGGTGCGGCGGGGGAGCGGTGGGTGGGGCCGCATTAGTGGGCGGAGCAGCAGGGGCGCCGGTGGGAGCCACCAGGTCTTGCTGAGTGACGGGCCGAGGCTGCATCCCGGCACTGCTGAGGGTGGTGTGGGTCTGAGCGATGCTGTGATTGTAGGAGCTCACTGCGCCCACAGGGGGCGCCAGATTCTGCTCGGTGGGAGCAGGTGTGGAGGACAGAGTCATCACCTTGGCTTGGCTCCGAAACTGGGCGTTCTGCTCCAGGAGGACCTCATTGGTGGCAATGAGATTGGAGACCTGAGGAACACACAAAACATGACTTAGAAAATACTGTGATCAAAGCAGTACAACCATAAGATCAAATAAGTTCCTTCTTTAGACTTTTTAAGGAATTTATCCCTGAGGTTTGCAAATGTTTTGTCTTTTTCTGACAGTTCTCCTCAACAGCAAATATATTCCTATGTAACTCTGAATGGTCTGCTCTAAAATCTCTATAATCAATATATTTCTTTTCACGTTACCAATCACTTCAGGAGAAACGTTCATGTCACCTTTTACAGATTTGCTCATGATGTTCTCATTTTAAAACATTCCAGATTTATTTTCTAGGTTTTGTTTCCATGACATACTAAAAAACATTCACCTAGTTGAAATTACTCTGCACAAGTTGTGCAATATCAAAATTGCATGAATATTCAATAAAAGGGTATTATTTTAGGCATCTGGGCATTTCTAAATGATTTAAATTCTAAATAGTAAAAAAAAAAAAAAAAAAATCTAAATTGAACAATCCCAAATTAAATGCAACAAAAAAACACTGATCTGTGCCAACCTGTAGTTCAAGCTATACAACATTCAAGTGATATAAATCAGTTCATCTAACCTGTTTTTTCAACTCTTCCACTCTCTTCCTCAGCAGGGAATTTTCTTCCTCCAGGAATCTGTACTCCAGAGGACGAGGTGGCAGTGCAGCTTGAACCCCCAACTCGTAGTGCCCTCCCCCGCTCCCATCGGTCAGCCGAAGCCCCTCCAACCGCCGCCTCTTCAGCTGCAGAGCAGTGTGATCCATAGACGCCTCCAAAGAGCCGGCATCGAACAGCCCGCTTTCGAGCAGCGGGTCGTACACGGAGCTTCTGTCATACCGCCGCTGTCCCGAAGAACCGATGGACAGACAACCGCTCATTCCACCTCCGCCCATGCCCCCCACCCCAGACAGACCCGCATCTCTGCAGCTGCCCAGGCTGGGGCAGCCCGTCCCCATCATGTTACCCCCACCTCCAACAAGCCCTTGGATTCCTCCACAGACGCCTCCTCCTCCTCCACCCATCCCTCCGCCCGGGTTCACCATCCCGATGGCTCCCTGCCCCACGACCCCACCCACCCCAGCTCTTGAAGGTTCATATTCGTAGTCTTTTTTGACATGGCGGAATTTACATTTGTTTCCTCGCTGGCATTCCCCCTTAAGGAAGTCTCTGCAGATCGGAACCTCGCCTCGGCTGAGAGGCAGATCCATCAGGGAGAGGCCAAGTCGCGCCGCGACCTTCCCTCGTAGTCTGGGGGGCAGCTCTCCTGATTTTTTGTAATAGTCCTCATCCTCTTTGGACCCGTGCACAAAGCGGCAGTTGGAGCGCATGCAGTCCTTGTTCTGGTAGTCGTGACAGAAGATGAACTCATTCTTTTGCACGCCCAGGTCTGGGACTTCATTAAAGTCTGGGTGTTTGAAGCGGCAGCGCTTCCCTCGCTTGCAGACGTTGCGGATGAAGTCCCTGCAAACACCGTCTAGAGCCAGTCCCGCACCTGGCCCCCCTCCTCCACCATTCCCAAAACCATTGCTGTTTCCGGGTGCCGCCCCTCCACCCATGCCCGCTGAGCCAGAGATGTTCCCACCGACACCTCCCCCAGAACCGCCTCTGCAGTCCGTCGAGCCCCCCACCAAACCAGACCCAGGTCCTCCTTCCTCAACCAGAGTACCGCCACTCCCACCACCACCTGACAGGTAGGAACTGTCCCGGTCAGGCATGGCGCTTGGCCCTGCTCCAAGAGAAAATTGGACTCATGTGTGTGGGAGGGGATTGACTGAAGTGACCTGCCAAATGTGCACAAACACAGTTCAACAGATGATGGACTTCCTTCTGTTTTCCTCCTTTGGAGTAATGCAATCCAGTACTCATTAATCTGCAAGACAAGATTATAGAAATAATTTAAATAAACAGAGTTGGAAGTCAGACACAACAAATGTTGACGTTACAGATGCCAAAGAAAATTTTACAGGCCCAAACATGATGTTTAAATGAATGTGTTTGATTTTCAGTTTGTCCAGTGTACAGAAAAGAAGTGGTTACAATAGGTTTACCAAGCAAAGTATCAAAGAAGTAGCTGTGTAAAAACATATTTCATCCAAAAGTGATTTAAAATAACATTCAAGTGATATAAAGATCATGTATATCATCAATTATGTCAATTAATTTTTATTGCAATTTGAATAGTTGTCACCACCTCAATTGGATTAAGAAAGGGGGATGGCTTAAGTTAATGTATGTGAAGGTGGATGATAAAAAATAGTGTATATTCACTATTAGAATAGTGAAAGAGAAGTATCCTGTCTTTTAAAAAAAAGTGCATATTGTAAAATGCAAACATTGTAGTTAATATTTAACGTAACGTTTGTTTAAATTTTTATTGAACCTGGAATTAAAACAGATTAATAATCTGCTCAAGAATCAAATCATATGATTTTTGGAGTAAACTTAATTTAACATTATGTAACTGTGTATTTAGTAATACACATTATGACTTCAGGTAAATTAAGCATGGTTTTAAGAAAACCAATCTTAAACAATTAGCCAGAATCTAAAAGATATAAGGCATTTCTCAAAACTTCTAGAAATCTTGGGGAAAGTGTCTTTATGCTAGCCCATACATTTAAACAGCTTCAGTTTTATTTAAAAACTATATAAATTGCGCCCGTTGCTTAAGCTATGTTTATTAATTTGCAAGGCATGACCTGACGAGAGACCGATACAAATAAATAAGACTTTAGATTAAATACACGTGACAAACCACAGAAAATGGTTCGTACCACTGTTGTTACTTGCTAATGATGGTCAAAAGTTAATATACTGTAAAACAACAGGAAATGGCAAGTGGATTTAATTGCTGTAGTCTTTATCTGTAAATAATCATCAATATATTCCATCAAATCCTGGACTAAAACGGTTTAAAAGATTTGGGCGACCTCGCTGCAGAGCTAACCGCTAGCAAACTTTGCTAACTGGCTAAATGCTAACAGTTCCTTACCAGACGGAAATAGCAGCCGAATGGTTTACAGTCAGAAAGGGTGTTCAAGAGCTCTGCGACCAGTTTAACGATAATATCGCTATTAACAAGAGGCGTGCTATTAACAAGAGGTATTTAGAAATACCTCAGAACCTGACCAAAGAGTGCTGTTTACCTCCTCTCTTGATGCATCTTTAACTACCATCGAAGAAGACTTTTGTTGTTTTTCACTGGCCACTAGCGGTAGGTTAGTGAACTGTCAGGCAATTGTGCTGTGGTGTGCTCGCTTTTAACAAGGAAATAGCACTAGTTTGATATCAAGATGTTTTCATAGAGTTTAGAAGCTGCTGGACGCTACTTTACTTGGATTTAGCTCTTCTTAAACGCCATTTCTGGTGAGTCAAAACGTCCGTTATCCTCCGCTTCTGCTGTTCATACGTAACCTAGATAGCGTTGTATGCATATGGAAATTAAGCTGTCAAAAAGCCGGACAGCCCCCGCTCTAATCTCCTAGATAAACTTTGTTTCGAGCTTCTCCATGCTTCTCCATCAGGCGTTCAACATGGCAGGACGAGGTGTTTTCCACAGGATACGAGCCTGTTTGGTCTTGTTGCTCCTGTGCCTGACTGAAGACCAGCAAGCCTCAGCCTCGGAGCCGGTGAGAAGTTTCTATGACACCCTGAATGTTGAGCGGACAGCCTCTGACACCCAGATAAAAAAGTCTTTTCGCAGCCTGGCAGTGAGGTACCACCCTGATAAGAACAAGAGCGCCCAAGCTGAAACCACTTTCAGGGAGATTGCAGAAGGTAAACGATGCTGCAACAAACTGGCATCTAGATGTCATGATATGTAATGGTTTTCTCCTTTTCAGCAAAAGTATCAGAGCAGAACGATTGTGTGTGAGAATTTAATTTGGGGCACAACTTCTACTTCATATAATTTTTTTTGAATTGTGGCAACAACGTCATTTCTGACTTGCTCATTCAGTCTGCCTCTGCCAGTCTTATCTAGAGGACAGTTTGGGAACAAAAGACATTTTGTCTTTTTATCTAACAATTCACTTACAGTTACATTGTCCATGATATGTGACTCCAACTGAAACAAACGGCAGATATGATTATATCAGCAACAAGTCATAAGAAATTGCTGCTGACCTATTTTGGTTCAATGAACACAAGTTTTGGATCCATTCCCCCCTTGACCTGTAGAGCTATTTCAAACCTACATGACTCCATTTAGGCCTAAATCCACTTTATGCTGTAAGAAAACAATTTCACACCTATACTGGAACCATTACATCAGTTTATTTCTGCTTGCAGTGAAGTATTTTTATGAACTATGGTAATTAAACGGTCATGGATCTTCTACAAATTCAGGTATTGAATGTATACCTGTTTTTATGACTCCTGATTTAACCAAATTAAGTCTAAGCCAGTTGTTGCTTATTAGTCCTATTGGAGTAAAAAAAAAAAAAAAAAATCACACTTCCTTAAAGTTGTCTAAAAATAGAATATAGAAAAGCACTAGGGTATGAACTGATGCATGTTTGGAATTACAGTGGTGAACAGGTGAAATGCCACTTGAAGCACCAGACATGCTATTGGTCACACTGCCAAAAAAAAACCCATTCAGGATGGATGTTGTTGCTGTGTTAAGTAATGTACATTTTAGCCTTTTCAACATGAGTGAAATATAAAAGCTGCCATGAGGTGAAATGTGCTTTCAACCACATGTTGTTACTGTTAAGGAATAAGAGAGATTGCGCTCATATCAGAAAGTCTAAATGTAGCACAGCAAAGTCACTCTCTTTTGTCCTTTTATGGTTTCAGCCTCTGTTTATCATGAACTGTTGGCAGCCTTTTGAAAACCTCAGAGCTAAAGGAACAGTCTAGATGTTCTAGATGCGGTAGTTAACATAAAAACCGAGCTTTCAGTTTGAAATTCAAAATACAAGTTTAAGATTAGTTTAAATTGTGAACTCAAAAATCTTGTCTTTGATTTAAAACATTAGCAAAACCCTGCTTTACAGCAATTCTGCTCTTACACACAGAGGATGAGGTCACCTCGGTTCATAATACAAATAGTTACTGACCATTCATGGCAAGAAGGTGGGAATATAATGATAATATATTCTCCTCGTACTATATTAAGTGAATTGGAAATCAGGCATGTCTGAAAATCTGCATTGACAGCTCAAAGCTTTACAAAAACTCAAGATCGCAAAACTCCCCCAAATTTTGATCAGTGCATCTCTAATTATGACTTTTATCTTAAGTATCAAGCTATGAATACTTTCACTTGTATGATTAGATATTTTTTCAGTTCTTTTAGATCCCCCAAATTCATTTTCATTTAGAATTCCTTTTAATATACTATTGCTAAACATTTGACGCAAATCTAAAGCTTCAGTTTTTAATAAATGTAACTCGAAATGTTTTGTTTCATAGTTGTTGCCCTTGAGCCCCCCCTGCTGGCCTCAGCAAGCTAAGCAGTGGTCAAATTTAGTTATGCCTCGGTCTAATGTTTCGTAATCTTAAAAATAAAAATTTGAATGTGTCATAGAAGTTAAAAACACGTTTATTTTCCGTGTTTTGTTCTCCTCTAGCCTATGCTGTGCTGTCAGATAAGAAGAAAAGGCGTCTGTACGACAGCGTGGGTCATGAGGCCTTCTTGGAAAACCAAGCCTCATTTGAGGATGAGGATGAGGATGAGGATGAGACCAGCTTCCACTTTAGTTTCTCAGACTTCTTCCAGGATTTCCATGACGGTGCCTTTATGGACGAACCACACATTCACTGGAGCTTTTTCCAGGAAGAGGAAGAGGGAGAGGAGTACATTCACGACGGACATTACAGTTCTGAAGAGTCTACCTTCAGCTTCTACTTTGATGATGAAAATGAGGAGGAGCATTACTACTGATTTATAGTTGTAACATACTCTTTTATTTATAATAAAGGTTTTCAAACAAATTGTATCCTGTTTTCATTATGCTGAGATTTATCAGATAAACCAGCACAAAATGGCACACAGTTGTGAAGTGGAAAGAAGAGTAGCCTTACTTGGAAAGCTGCCATGATAACTGCCATGGTAACTCTGGAGGAGGTGCAGATTTCTTCTTTTCAATAGACAGGATGTTGACTTGACAAACATGTGATAAGATCAACAAATCTGGCCTTCATGGTAGAATGGCAAGAGAAAAAAAAGCCACCCTACAATCCTCTTCACAGTAATAAACCACATGTTCCGGTAATATTATGCTAAAATTAATTGAAGTTTGTGGTTGCAGTGTGATGAAATGCATAAGGATCAACGAGCAGGAATACTTTAGAAGCGGCGCTGCATGTCTTTTGGAAGCAGTCGTCTTTTGTGCTTCTGTTGCAAGATAAATTGTAAATTCAGTGACTTAAGATGTTGTAAAGCTGACGTCTAGATAAGTGAGCGGGCCGTTAGGGCAGTTTTCCTGCGTGGGTGTGCCAACGGTCCAGAGTTAAAGACTAACACTTCGTTTACTCATCTGTTTCCCTGCAACAGCACTTTTTTATTTGCAACAGTTTTGCTTTTTTTTTTTTTTCCATTTCTCTCAAGGACAGAGTGCACTTTGACCCAGAGGATATCCTGTGCCGTCTCAGCAGCAGAGGACTGAAACAGAAGCACACAAAGGATCGTCTTAGTGTTTGTGCTTTTTGTAGTGCAAGGAAAGAAGATTAAAATAGTTTCTTTATACAAAAGCAGAGGAAAAATTGAGCCTTAAAGAATAAATTAAAGGTTTGAAGATGATGGTAAGTAATGGATTAGTTGGTTTTTGGAAACTTATGAGTGTCATGTGACAGCATTTTATGTGACAGCATTTTACTTGATGCAAACAACAATCACTGCAATGTAAGTTTATTTATTTTGTAATAAAAACCTTGAATGTAGGTTTTTATTTTGTTTTGGCTGAGATGGACTGCAAGTCCTGAGTTTATCCTTTTATTTTTAAGCAGGAAGAGGTGAACGAGGCGACTTCTGTTCTGAGCGTCTATGGACATACCGTCAAAGTTACAGAAGTCTCGCAGGACGGGGACACACTTACCTTTATAATCGTTTCTCAAAAGGTGGGAACGGATAAATAATTTCAGATTGCATGGGCTTCAGACGACTGCTGAACAGCTCTTTGTTATTTTTGCATGAACTGCACCTGCTGATTGGTTTGATAAGTGAAGTTAAAAGGACTAACTGCTGAAGTGACTTGTGGTCTCTGGTGTCGGTTCAAGCTGTCTGGGACAGGAGAGTACCATGTGGACCGGACCTACGATGACTTTGAATGGCTTCAGCAGCATCTGTTCGCTCAGGAGGATGTGCCCGGGATACAAGGAGTTATTGTAAATGCTTTTTATTTTCACTCATTCTGCATCTATAGTTGCAAAAGTCAGAATTTGCTAGTTACTTTTTGTCCCTGAACGCAGCATCAAGGAACTGTTATGAGGACAAACCTGCAAACATCTGTAAAATACTAATTACGCAGTTAGTTAGTCTTTAAAAACTTAAGTTTTTATTATAATATGTTGACGTGCTGGGAAAGTTTTCTGTAAGTCATGATTGCAAACAAACAAATTTGAAATGATCAGTAATACTTGTCTGATTTGCTGTCTCGTTATATCCTATTTTTCCCAGCGTATGCTATAAGGATTACCTGGAGACCTTCATAAAATTGTTAACTTCCAAAAAAAAATTCAGAACATATTTTTCAACATGGGTACTGCTTGTGATGATCAAAAGTTATGCTACTGATGTTATTTCGATACACATGACTTCACGCTTTCTGGCAAAAATAATGTCAGGTTTTTTTGTGTTAAACGCTCTTACACTTAGCTTTTCTTTTTATTGGAGAATCTGTGAACATGAATAAGTGAGATATTTCTTTCTTGTTTTTAAGTTCCCCCCTCTCCCAGCGAGGCCTCAGGTGAATGCATCTGCGAAGGCCATGAAACAGCTCGGCAAGTGCTCGCGAACATCTCCAAGCACAAAAGAGCAAATACATTTAATGAATTTCCAAACTGTTGTTTTCCTGCAGGTTTTCTTGGTTTAGGAGAGTGGCAGCCGTACTGCAAAGCTCTGGAAACTTTCCTCAGGCAGGTTGCTGCTCACAGCATACTCAGCAAAAACAAAGCTGTGGAGGTCTTCCTGACAAGCACTGAAGTGAGTGGCCACAGTCACATCGACACCCGTCTGCATTTTTGACTGTCAAACTTGATCTCCGACAAGCAATGCTGGTTTTAATAGAGTGCACTGTAGAAGCTTTATATGAGGCAAACTCACATTAAATGGTTAAACTGTCACCAAGGTTGTTTCAATGGGGAAAATCTCATGTGACCAACGTGGCACTCTCAGAAAATGCTAAGCTTTTGCTTTGTAACCCTGCGCATGCAAGAAGCTCATGAAATATCTCACAGTTGAAAATGAGGAGAGGACCAGATTGATTTTAGAGACTGGTGGATGGCTATAAGGAGCAGCTCACTCAACCAAAGGGGAAAGATTTGCTTTAGGGGGTTTGATGACCAGGTGAAGGACGAGATTTGGACGTTGATATTTTAGCACAGAAAATAACAGAATCTGTTTCCTGTCTGGCCGAGTGCAGCCTTGTGTGGAGTGGTTCAGGTAGTGTTAGCAGTTTTACTGGAACGTCTGTTTGAACATACCTTGGTCTCTTATATGTGTCCAGCCTCCAGGCAGACAGAAAGTCAGGAGAAACATTTTCAACCGTCTGAGTCAAGCTGTGGGAGAAATGAGGAAAGAAGGACATAAGGTGTGCAACATTAACTTGTACTGATGGAAGGCATGCACAGGTGGTAGAAAGTGTAAACGCTTTAAAAATCTGCCTGCAGGACGTAGATGAGTTTTTTCAGACGGAACGTGATCATAACCTCGTTCTTACTGGACATACCAGGATGGCGGGGGAAGTGAGTTTATCTCTGTCTTTGACGTCCTCTCCCTACCTTCTCCCACTTACTAACATTATTCCTTTTAACTTGACCTTTCTTTTTGCAGAAATTCCTCGACGTGGTGCTGACTGAGCAAAGTAAGAGACTTGTTTGGATGCTCGGCAGCAACATGTTTAACACCAGTTAATGCAATCAGCCACACATTCACCTACGACATCTCCAGCCTGCATTTTGTCCCTTAATACTTTCTTGTCATATACACAAACAATTTATTTCTATAGTTTCTCATGGACCTAACCATTGTGAGTCCGTTTATTTAGTAGTAGACTACTTGGAATACTCAAATCCAGTCAAATCCGACATTACGAGTTTGAAAAAGAAATTCACTTTAAATCAGTTGTTAAAACAGTGCCAAAAAAATTCCCAACAACTAAGCAACTGACGCATGGGCGCTATGAAACATTCAGAACAGAGTGCTCTTTTAGCAGCAAAAGGATGTGCTTACATTGTCGGAAACTGCAAAGGAACAATAAAGGAAAACAATGTAAACAACTAGCATCCATTGTACTTCTTTGCAGAAATAGCTGTGGCCTGTGGGCACTTTGCTGCTGCTCTGCACCTCTGTATTGAAAACGGAGAGGATCCAGAAAAAAGGGCTTTTTCTAGGTGAGAAAACACATGTTTTCTTATAGTTACAGTTAGTGAAACGCTGTATATATTAATAAAATACACGAGTTGTAGTGTGACTTAAAGGGGAATATGTTTATGTTCTTTCTTGATGTTCAGATCTCTCCTTTGTTCCTTTGTTTTAGTTTTTGCTTTTATTTCAACAGTTAGAGAGCCGAACCAAAGGCAGGCCAGTTTATCAGTAAACAACATGTCTGAACTGCTAATCACATCATATCTTTTAAAATCTTATATCTTATAAGATAGTAAAATCACAGGCTTGTAAAAGCCTGGCTTTGGGGATAGACGCTCACATCCTGCATAAAATGCAGCCTTCATAAAACACGGGACTGCAGCTGGTGCTTTGTGGAGATTTCTACAAAAGTGAAAAACTGCTGCATACATTACTGTCTAAAACCACTTCTGGGCTTTGTGGTTTTAAAATAAACCAACCATTGTCCACTGATGGTGCCTGGATCAGTTTCAGCTGCTTGCGAACTCTATAAAAGCTCCCACTTTCGCACAGGAGCAAGTTTATAGTTTGTTATCTAGTAGCAACACATTTCTTGAATTTGATTTGGATTTTATGAGACGAACCAACAGTAGGTCCATAATTGGGAGGAAAATGTGAAATGTTGAATAAACAGCATAAGACAGACTGAGGAACAAAAGATGCAGGTCAGGGATGTTATGGAAAAGTTTAAAGCAGAGTTAGGTTACAAAACAGTATCACAAACTTTAATCTGTCATCTGAAAAATTAAAAGCATATAGCACAACTGCATACATGCAAAGACAAAATTATGAAATGCGTTGATCTAACACAAAACAAAAGTAAAGTACAATTGTTATGACACGTCGATATGATGTGAGGCATTTTCCTCTTAAACAATCTGCCATGTTCATTAAACACACTTTCTGCTCGCAGGGTTTGTGTGAAATTGTCAGAAGTATTCGACTCTATAAAGGTAGCTACTTTGTCGTCTTAACAGTAGAAGCATGCTTAATGCGTTAGTACCAGACTAATCAATGCGTTTCTGTGTGAACAGAAAAACATGATGAGCGTCGCCGTGAATGACATGAACACTCTCGGACTGGGCCTGGACCTGGACTCGCGGTACCAAGAGGCAGAAAAGGTGAGTTCTCTGGTCGTAGAGTCGACTCTCACCGAATCGTATTGATGTGTGTGAAATAAATTGTTCTGGCTGAAGGAGATGCTCTTCAGAAGAACCTGCAAACTGGTGGAGCTGGAAAACGCCCGCAAGAATGCAGAGAAGGCCAAACCTGTGAAGAAGAACGCTGTGAGTGCCTTTGCCTTTTTTATATACGTGACAGGATTATCATGGCGGTAGATGCACATCCTTAAGGTGAACAGCAGATGGCAGCAACATCCTGCTTGTGTAATCCAGCCTTACAAGACGAGGGGAAAAACCCTCCAATGGAGCATGGAGTGATATTGACGGTGTTGTGTTTCAGATGGAGGAGGTGAAGAAAGCAGCAGAGGGAGAGTTTGAGCAGATCTGTAAAGTTGCAAAGCAAGAGGTAAAATAGTAAATAATCAAACCAGAACCCATACTGAAGTAAAACTGTGAACACCTTGCTAGTAACAAACATTATTTAGATATTTAAGCAGTCAAGAAACATATTTATCATCCTTTCCCCTTTGCAGATTGCCCATCTGAGTCAGGACCGGGTGGGAATGGTGCAGAAATGTCTGACTCAGTGGTGCGAGCAGCAGCTTCAGACAGCCAAAGAAGGTGCTGACGTTTTCAACCAGCACCTGCAAGCCTTCAAAGCGATGGCCTAATTGACCTCGCTGGTGCCACGACTGCCTCCAAACCCACTATGAGTTATAACCAGTGTGTCATTTAATGTCTCGTACTTGTCTGACGCATTACTGGACATATGTTCTACACTGAACCTGCACTACTGCTGCCTAAAGATCATCTGTCGTCTCTACCTAACTTTATCCCTTTGCCCCGTCATGGGGTTGTGTAAATAGACTCTACAAATTAGCACCGAAATCCCACATGTAATCGCACTACCGTCTATAAAACTCAGATGAAAATGACTGCTCTGAGACTGATTATCTGTACGTGTGCTTTATACAACACTGCTTGAATGTGCTGAGATTGTATTGTGCTTCTTTCTAGGTGCTACATCAGCTGTGTGTGTGTGTGTGGGGGGGGGTAACATAAAATAAAGTGTGATGAATTGATTCCTAAAGCACCTGCTTTCCTCTCCACTCCTGGGTCATAAATCAGTTTATTTGACCACTCCTGCAAGGACGTGGCTGCAAGGTCGCTTCATCCCTACCTGCTAAATTCCACTGCTATTGATATTAGTAAAATACCCTTTCTTTTTCTTTCTTTTTTTTTTTTTTTACATCTGGGTCAAAATTAAGCTGTGCTTTGCTGAAGTTTCAGCGCATAACCTCGTAAGAGAGTGCTACCTGCTCTAGACCAAACATTCGAGTCAGAGCGTCGCTGTGCGCTTCATCTAACCTCCTCCAACCGGTGAGTGAGAAAAGAAGAAGCTAATATTTAATGGAATGAGTCAGCGAGAGATTGATGACTGCTCTCATGTGTGGCGGTAGCAGAGGGGATGTTTGACAAAAGTCCAAAGAAAGAACACTGAGAGCAGGGAAACAGGTTGATGCTGTATTTAAATCACCTATAGATCTCATTTAGTGGCTGATGCTGCAGTAGTAAGAGTTTGTGAAAGGTGACCTCAGTCTTTGTTCGTAACATTCGTTAGCAGCAATTATTTACTATGACATGCAGATTGATGTGATTCTATATTTACTCAACATGAATCTTTGTGAAGTCTTTTTTTTTTAATCCTACTTTCAGAATGCAACATGAGCAGCACTGACATGAAAAAACAAACAATAAGCGCTGCTGCACAGTTCGGGAACAAGATTTGAAGCCTACTGTGGGACAAACTAATGTCATTGTTTTGTATTGTTACAATATGCTGTGAAAAATTCCCGAAAATAAGAGCGGGTATGCTGTGATTCCATAATTGGCTGCTGGTTTTTTTTTTTTTTTTTTGGCTATAGTGACTTGTAGTTTTATTACTTTTTAATATAAACCGCTGTGCTTGTAATGAACTTGTAATATTATCTGCAAGTCGGGGAAAGCTATTTGAGTTTCTTAAGCCCAAATAATTCCTAACATATTAGATTAAAGCCTTGGAAAAACTTGGCGTTATAAATAACAGTGGGTTGTAAAAAATATTCATACCCAACAAACGACAACCAGAAGCTGACAATGAGAAGTATTTTATTATTTAAAAATGGAAGAAAAATGATGCATATTTTTTTTTGTTTTTACTTTTTTAATGTGCATCTGTGCTTGTGGTTTATCTATAAAGTTGTTTGAAATTGAGTTTTATAAATAATTATAAGAATAATATTTCAAAACCCTAAAAAAAAAAGTAAGGAGACGTTTGCTTGTGAGAAATTAAATGCTGCCGATAACACACAAGGAATCTGAGAAATGCCGTTTAATATTTCTACATGGATGTAAAAGCATATTCTGTTGCTGTGAAGGAGCCTTTCTGTGCCTTGGTCTCTGACTGTCAGCTGTGAGTCTTTGTCCATTTTATCCTCTGACAGAATTATTTTAGTAGCTGCTGGCAATGTTATCTAATTCACTTAAATGCAGTTCAGTTCCCCGACTGAGGTGACAGCAGCACTTTCAGGATGTCACAAACAGGCCGGCAGTTCAAGGAGGGATGTAAAGTGAGTCTGGCTGGGAGGCAGACATAAAGAAACCTCATGGCTGCATCCACTGAAAAACAACTTCTTTGGTTCTTTCCACGCTTCCCTCCTGATTCTGCACCTTAAAGTCAGTTTTGGTGTTTTTTTTTTTTTTTTTTTTTTTTGTTTTTTTTTAATCACTACTCCCATCATTTCTCCGTTCAGCATATTTATTATTTATATTTAAAATAAACAGTGTCAAATTACCTTCTGATTGAATTTAAACTGTGAGCTCACAGAAATACTGTTTTGATTGAAAATCGAAATTTATCCCTCGGCTACAATCCGGTCCCGGTCCAGGGATGGGAGCTCACAGCAACGTTCTCAAATAATGTCACAATGAAATTCATCCTGGCTGAACTGAATGGCTCCTGGTTTTGCATCAGCGGCATTGTCGGGTTCTCCTCAAAGCCTCAGCTCCCCTTTAAAAAGGTGTAAATGGTCCAGTCCACGCACCCGCCCCCGCACCCCCTGCTGGTTTAACTGAGTTATGTGTAGAGTGATCTGCCCCAGGCGGGTTGAGGAGCAGGTGGCAGGAAAAAAAAAGTCACGTCTTTCCACAAGAAAGGAAATCAGACAACCAAAGAGGAAAAATAAAAACAAACATGGGAAGGACACACAATGTCTTGTTTGGAGCATAACAGATTAAGCTGATGTCAGAACAAGTTGTCTCTTCGTTGCACATTCACATTTTATCTTGAGAACACAGACTAATTATTACTATCATAAATTCATCGGCATCAGTAATCTGATGTCGAGATGTCGCATCCCTGGTGCTCGAAACAAATTCATATTTTAGCCTATTACCAGGGATCGAGCAAGACATGTTTAGTATCTTGAAATCGACATTGTGAAGATGTCACCGTCATAATGTCCACTGTAAAACCGAATTTAACAGTCCTCAAAAATGGCAACATTAATAACAGATGACCTACCCACATTTTGCTGCGAGTTAATGACACAAAATCAGTTTATAATCCTCAGATTGGTGCATGTGGTGAGCTCTGACGCCTCATAAAGACCATCTGTCTTGAATAAACTTACAGTGTGTCACACAATATTAATTCATTCAATTAATTAATTAATTCGAAAACATGATTAATGTCCAAATAAACTATGATAAAATGTTTTATTTTGCCATGGTAAAAATAATGCATAAGAGTTGTTGATTAAGTTAGCATGGGGCCCCAATCAAGCTTTTCATGCGATATCCCAGAGTTAACTTTTCTTAGTTCATAGCACCAGTGTTAAATACAGGTTGATAGTTTTGTATCACAGACTAAATTGTCGTTGCACCAGCGTACATCGTGAGTTACAACCTGTTAAAACCAGATGATTTAAACACCCTCGCAAAGAATATTAATGCAAACAATAAGAAATACCAGGAGGTAAATGTTTATTTATCAAGAAAACAGAATAATCTGTCAGAGCTTTCTTGCTGCTGTCAGGCTGTAATCAAATAAGCCGTTTTGTGATTCAAACCAAGTCCTCCATCATGGACACATGTAGGGAGTACAGTAATACTTAATGCAGAGCATGTTCCCTTCACACTGACCGGAGGAGGAAACATTAAGTATTTCAGCTAAGAGAAGGAAGTTCTGCATTAATAAGCTTAGACATAATTTTGTAAATAAGAACACTGTATGCTGTCCAGACACCTCAGAGTCTGATGATTTGATGATCCTGATTATGGTCTTCAGCTGCTGGTTCGACTGACATCCACTCCTTTGCCAGAACAGTTACACGGAAAGCGATTTAGAGGGGAAACGGTGTGCTAGCATTTGACCGCGATAACGAGATATGCGAGACGAAAGAGGAGAGGAGCGATGACAGCTCAGCTTTACCCTGTGCCACTCAGCTCTGTATTTAAGAGGAAGTAATCAGGTATTTTCCTCATTCCTAATGCTTCCTCCTTCCTGTTTGTGCCGTACTCCTTGCAAGAAGCACATCAATGCTTTCAAAGTTGTTGAGCTCATTTTTAATTTTAATGGTTTTACTTTTGTCTCCCATAGAGAAAAAAAAACAAGCAAAAAAAAAACTCCCCGCCTCTGCAGCAGCTCTCACCGCGAGCATTACAAAGAGAAAAGACGATGCACATTTCTGCAGGATTCGTCACATTGCAGCATTGTTCTCAGTTCCTTTCAGTGATGCCAGTCCCTGCAGCTTACAGAAACACTAAAAAGAGACAAAATTCACAACAGGGGAGCCTCATTTCTGCTGCTTTCATCTCGCTGATGCAGTAGCTAACTAGTGCACGTGGTGGGTGCAGACTCAGTCATGAGAGCCCTTCTGAAGCTACCGGGAGCATGACCCAGATCAAGGACGGAGAGGGGCTTCGTAGCAACGCTCCGCTCATGCATGTGTGTGTGAACCTCATTAAAAACAGGCACTTAAAACTGATTTGCCAAAGTGGCTCATTACTGGTGAAACAGCAGCACAGCGCACATCATCGTGTGACCCCGCCTGGCTTATCCGGTGAAAAGTGAAGGCAGGAGCTGGTCTGAACGCGGTCTGTGACGAGGCATTCTCAGCCACAGCTTAGCCGTCCGAACGAGTGAGTTAGAGTGACAATGAGATGTGAGCGTGCAGCCCTCATTTTCTGAGTAAGATCTAATGAGCACAAGTATGTTAATTAATTATGTTTCATCTCTAATCCCCCTCAAAAAATTCCACCGTTAGTCTGAAAATCGGTTCAGATGAGAAAGGAACATTTTTCTCTGATGTATAAATTGCGTAATTAATATTAATCTTTTAATTGTACTGGACTGGCAGCCTGTCCGTGGTGTAGCCCACCTTTCACCCGGTAACCTCTGGAGATGGTGGCAGCCCTTCCCCCCCACCCCCCCCTGCACGGATAAACATGTTTAGATTTTTCTAACATGTTCTAAACATGTTAGGATAAACATGCTTAGAACAGTTCATGCATCTGAACTGTTGGTTTTATTTTGCACAAATGTGAATTTATGGTGCATGTTTCTGGCAAGCTAAATAGGGTCCACCATCATACATATAGGCTCTAATATATACAATCTCTGGATAAATGACTCTTATTAAGTCAAAGTCAGAGAAACAACATTCCTTGTTTGGCCAACAACAAACTTCTGGTATAATTCTGGTTGGATATTTAACAAAGTTGTAGATTGGAACCTATTGAGGCATTTAGATTAGTCACTTTCCAGTCATTGCCCCTTTATTAAGCAAAGTCCATACATTTTAATCCAAAGGGATGCTATGAAGGTTTACCCTTACAAAACCAGTTTTTGTGTGTTTGGTTCTCTAAGAACACTATGCCCAAGTTTCAGTCATCTGACCTAAAGGAAATAAAATCACCTAGGCTGTTAAAAACAATCCAGAAACCAGCACAGATAAAACGATCGCTGCTGGAACACCAGTGTCCTCCTCATCAACAGTGAAGTGCTCGCTCAGTACCAACGAAGAAGAAGAACCTGCGCCTACACATGGACAGACCCAATCCCTTCTGGAGAAAAGTTTAAAGGTCAGAGAATGAGATGTTTGGTGACAAAGACGAGAGCTACGCCTGGAGGAATCAAAGCGAGGCTTTCAAAACACACAACACCATGTCACCTGTCAAGCATGGCGGTGGCAGCATCATGCTGAGGGTCCATTCTGGGTCAAACAAACCCGTCTCATTGGTGGGACAGTCTAGGACAAATGCAAGTCTACCTTTTCAACCTCACTTTAACTCAGCATCTAGGTGATTGAAACGCTTGTGTGTTCTTCCAGTACAATCGTCTATAAACACACTTTTTATTAACATTTATGTATTCAAGCTTGTATGAAAAATTGTGACCTTGGAGATTGTTCACCAAAATTCTTGTGCATCCATTTTTTTTAAACAATATAAGGTGTCTGGTGTGATTTTCTAATCTAAATCTGACTTTTTAACCTTCTGACTTGAGCTGTAGAGGAACAGATGAAGGAATATCAGTGCCTTCTTCAGTTTAGCTTAGCCATATCATCGATGACTCTGAAACACAAGTTAATCTTGTCTATGCTCTGCTCTGAGAATTCATTGGCATTTTGCTTCATTACATATTAAAGATGAACAGCAGAACCCCCCCCCCCCAAAAAAACAAAACTAAATAACATCCAAGAGTATATCCAGAGCTGGTTGTCCTATTTTCCAGCAGCCCCTCCATTGCTCCGTCTCCCAAGGAGTCTTTGATATATCTGAGAATATTCCACCACAGGGAAGTTAAAAGAACAAAGTTTGAGGATCTAAAGTTTGCTGCTTTCAACTTTGCAGATGAGACTTGACATTCGTTCCAATTACGCAAGCTCTGACATCAAAACAAGCAAGTGGAAACCAAGAGCTTTAATCCTATATTTATCTGAGAGGTGCTTTTTTTCTCAGATGGAGGTGAATAAATCCAAAAGTTGTTGGAGCCTTTCATAGCCGAACCGTTGCCGTGAACATGATTTCTCGAAAGCAGCGTCGTTCTTCACGTCCCATTTATTGTGTTGATGGTATGTATGAGGTTCAATAAAATAGAGCCTCCCTGTCTTTGACTTACCTCTGATGGCAGCACTCGACTGATGTTTTGGATGTAGTGTCAATTCCCCTTCCACCGCAAAGCATTAGACTTGCTAATCTATAGTCCATTTTCGTGTTCGGCTCTGAATGGATCTATAAATATTAATACATTCGCACAACCCTCCTGGCAGCTTGTCGTGCATTCAAGGGATTATGGGTGATGGTATTATATTGTTAATTAGTTTTGCAAGAACGATGTTAGCAGCGAACCTACAGAGGGGCTGACACACCGAGGCGATGACTTTCCGGATATTCGTCGAACGCGCTCCGACGCCGAGCGTCGTCTCCCTGGAGACGGCGGAGCAGGGTGGGGCTGTCCGTCTTCTGGATTTACAACGTCACGATTTATTCACTGCTCAATTCAATATTTAAAAAAACGGAAACTCGTCAGAGGATTTCTGCAAAACTGCAATAATCCCTTTTTTTTTTGCCGTGCAAAGGTGCAGAGATCATTAACGAGAGCAAAACTAAACAAACACAGACAAGTGCAGCAATTAGAGTAAAATCAATTGTGCATTGTTTTCTTTCTGCTACTGTGTTGCTCCGAGTAGAAAAGCACCGGTATAGTTGTGCTCTTTGTGTTGCTCTACTGCTCTGCTCTTTTGAGTCAGACATAAGAGGAAAAGAAAGATGTAGTTTAAATTTGATGAACTTTTGCAAGATTTCCTAGCCGCAGATAATATTTAATTTTTGTGCGTGTTCCTTTTTGTTTAGATCTCATGTATTTCAAAAAACTGGAAACAAACAACTTAAGTAAACACATGAAGTTCAAAAGTGTTCGGTGGTGAAGATCATACGTTTCCACTTGTGAGGTTAGAAGTCATATCTTACTATTGGCGACTCTCCCAATGTTCTCTCTTGATGCTGCTGCAAGTTGGAACATTTTTTGTGAGATTTTGCTAAAGCACTTTTTTTTTTTTTGGGGGGGGGAGGGTACTTTCATGGGACTCAGCTTTGATCCATGCATATAAACCGTCTGAAAAGCTACAAAAAATAAAATCACAAAAAGATCCACTGAAGCCAGAATTCCAACTGGGAAAATTGGAGGCGCCCCACTGACACCAGCTTCAAAATCAAATTTATTTGCCTTGCAAATAAGACCCAGCGAAACTTGCCACCGATTCTGTTTGTGGTGTTCATTAGCTGCTAGCATATTCTCACAGAAGATGTTATCCTGTTTGGGAACCTTAGCTTGAATCAAGAAAGCGTCAAGCTTCTAAAATGACCCGGCTTCAACCCTGTTCAAACGTCACGCATTCAACTCAGCAAGTCGTCTGGGGAGACTTGCTGATGAAGGTTTGGGAGGAGGTGACTCAGTTTTATGGAAATGGATTTTCCCGAGGCAACTTAGTTTGCCCCGCCGGTCGAACCTGGAATGAAGAGGAGTGGATAGAGATGATGAAAGAGACTAAAGAACAGGGGAAAGGATGACGGTGAGGGGGTGAAGAAGAAGAGAGATGAGGTGAGATCCAACGGAGAGTTGTGCTGAAAGGATGTGACCTGGGAAGGATGTAAAGGTGTGGATTAAAGAAACATCCATAGAGGAACTAACACTGGAGAACTGCTGAAGAAAATATAACACTTTCTAGCAGAAGTGAAAAGAATCCAAGCATCTGTTTAGCTCCCTTCTTGCAAAGTCAACAGAGAGGAGGATGAAGTTGCGATTGTCTTTGTGTTCTTCTGTCCTTATTGTTTGTTTGCCAAACAGTCGTCAGAATGGATTCAAGGCTCATGTGTCTTCAAATCAAATCAGAATGGGATTTGAGCATGCATTATCTCAATGCCAAATATAATAGCAGGAGTAGAGGAGCAGTCGTGACTGGGTCTCTCATCCTGTTGCCAGTAAATCAGTCAGGAAACAACAAGAGGGAAGGGAAGGTGAACCCAGTGTTACACAGAAGCCTCCCTGCAGCAGATGTTCAAACTCTGCATGCTGTGTGCCTCGGACTATCCCGTCTGCTCTGTTTGTCCTTGAAGGCTTGGAACACGAAGGTGGGAAAAGTGAGCAGAGAGGCTGTCCTTTAGTTACTGTAGAAGCCCCCCTGCTGGAATGCCCTTGAATTAAAAACAGTCACACCGTTTCCACAAACAATTATTTTATCTTGGAAGTTACAAGTCTACAAAAAACGATCAGGCTCGGTGTGTGCAAACCCCCCCCCCCCCACTCTTTCAGTTTGTAAAAACCAGCTTCACACTTGTTATCACTCGATGAGAACAGATTTTCAAGTAAAGTCAAGAAAAGGCAACGTATACATTTACGGCGCCGTCCACGTTTATTGCTAAAAGACCCTTAAAAATGAATCTTTTACTGTAAACTCACACTGGACAATATGCTGTGGTTATCAAAGGATGATTTGTGGAAATGTGTATGGAGAATGACATTGAAACCAGGTGAGCTCAATAAGAGCAAATGTAGAACTGCTGAGGCAGAGAGAGTGAAGGGAGATGAAAGAAGGAGGACAAACTCACACGGAAAACATAAAATAAACACGAATGAAAACCAAAACCCAAATAGCTGCTGATCATGAAACTAGCAAGTCCACCTCTGAACAGCTCAAAAGCAGTGGCCTATTTAAAGTCAGGTCTTAAATCTTTGACCTGATGTTGAAAAAAAGTCCCTTCGTGCTTAAAATTGAATATGACCAAAATCAAAAACAATTGTGCAAAAAAAATAAAAAATAGATAGATAGGGCCAATTTTCATCCACAGTGAAATGAACGACTCATTGTGGGTGAACAACCAGCCCTAAAACACAAGGCCTGGTAGTTTTCAACAGCATTTCTGTTTTAATAAATGAAACCATCCTTTGAAAACTGCTGTCTGTATTTAACCACGACAGTCTGTGTTTGATCATATGAAGCCTGACAAAAAAACAGAAATATGAAAAAAATCTGCATGGGCGTAAAATACAAATACTTCTAGCATGATACTGAACTCCCATTAATCAGTTTATTTTACTTATTTGCAGGAAGTTTGCGTCTTTCTAAACGATGACAATAAATGTTGATGGCAAAGAGAATGCATTTTTACTTGCCTTAGCAACTTTTCTGAAAACCGAGAAACGTTTGCTCTGCAGCATGCGCTAACGGTCTTCGTAAAGCTGCGTGTGTAAGCAAGGCATGGGCTGAATTGTAAACACTTGAATTCTATTAAATTTAAAGACTCACAGCAAAGTTTTGCACTGTAAAACTCCCCATAAATTAAAAGTTTTAAGTCTGTATTTGGAAAAAAGCACAAGTTGGCAGTTTCCTCAAGAAAGGACGTTAAGTTAAGAAATGGGGGCGAAGTAAGGAAAGAGCTCTTTCTCCTGAGGATTTTCTTAATTCTCTGAAATATCAAGGCCTGGCTGCCGGATTATAAAGTTTATTATGTAAAGACTTAAGCTGAAGGGATATGGTCAAGTTTATGAGTCATTAGTTTATCTTGCTCTTTGAAAAAAAAGTGTTTTTTTTTTTTCATAAACTTTGCAGTGTGTTTAGACAAAGAAAGCTGCACTAAAACACAATGAGTCATCTTTTCCCTAATGTCTCTGCACAGTTCTATATCTGTTTATACTAACAGTCAGAAAGACATAGGGCTCTGGGGCTGCGCGCATTAAAAAACTGATTTTCTGCTGATTACAGCAGTTGCGGGCTTGTCTACGGGAAAGGGAGGCGCTGAGGAGAGAGCCTGAAACGTCTTTGTGTTATCGCAGAGAAACAATAGGAACAACGCATCCGCTCTTTCCACAAGAAACCCCCCACTGATGTAAACACACTCTCCTTGAGGCGAAGTATGTGCTTTCGCGAGAGCAATAAATTCAAAGACGAACATAATAAAAACGCTTCTCAGCAGATCAAGTTGCATCCTTTGTGGTTTATCAGGCATGTGCCGAGGCCGCTGAGAATTACACACACTCGCACACACACACGTATATTCTAAAGCTTAATTGAGTAAGAGACAAAAACAAAATGTTAACTAGCTAACCTGAACCAGAAATGTCAGCGCAAACATTTCATGCGTATTTTGGTTGACTCAAGTTTGGAGGAGGGAAAAAAGAGATTCAAAAGAAACTACACCTTTAGGTTTTGTTTTTTTTCCCCCAGAACCAGAACTACGAGGGTCAGATTTAATCAGAAGTGTCTTACTTTCGGTTTTAAGAATGCGTCCATTTTTCCTGAACCAACTTCATCTTCTGTCCATCAGCTCCCTCCCACTCAACATGAAGTAAGTGGGCTAAATAGTTGCACTACGTTTGGATTTATTGGTTCCAAACAATTTCGTAACGGTATATAAAGTAAGCTTGATGAAATGAGGGTTTTCTTCTTCTTCTGCAGGTGTCACATATCCAACATGAACTCTGGGTTGTCAGAGTGGGGTTGCAGGAGAACAGGCGTCTGCCTGGGTAAGATGTGTAGTACACTTGGGACAAGACCCCAGTCTATCACAAACCAACACAGAGACACACAAGAAAAAGCAACCATGCACACACACTCACACCTAAGGAATATTTAGAGATACCAATTAACCTCACAGTAACGTTTTTGGACCCTGGGAGGAAGCCTGAATGAGATCTCAGCAGTTCTACCACTGTACAGTCCTGCTGGACGTGTGTGGAGATAAAACAAAAAACAAAGCCAACTGAATCTTCAATCCTTTTAGAATATTGTCAAAGAAGTGCTTCGGAGCAGGAAAGGCTTCTCGTGTCACTTTAAGATATTTATTAAGAGTAGCAGATTATTTTTTTAAAACTCCATGGGAGAAGCTGCTCCAACGCACTTAAAAATTGTATTTTAATATAATATACCTTTCTGCCTGCGGTCGATTTGTCGTCATGGCTACCAACATGCACTGCAATATTCTAAGGAGAAAAACAAAAACTTGGATTCATTCAAAGAGTATAATCCTATATTCAAAATAAACATAGGTATATTACTTATTTATAGACCATTTCATAAACATACTGAATCATTCATTTGATGAAATACCATAGTGGGAAGCATCCGGAAATTCAAAATGTTCTCAGGATCATAAATATTGGATCAAATGATTTGAAAATCCCAGGAACAGCTGGAGGGTAAAGATTATTGCAACATCGTCTAGTGTCACGAGGAAGGCCTTAAAAGTCTTGTTAGAGACTCAAATATCTGCAAAAAGTCTGATTTCTGAGAGTCCAAATTTCTACACACACACACCACTATAATTACCTACTGGGTTCTACAGTTCAATACCAGCCTCTTTCATTTTCCCCTCTGCCATAAAACGTTATGCTGCCGTTATGTCTCTCTCATCTTCGTATTGTTAAGCAACCACTCACAGCCTGAGTGGAAGATTAGGAGAATAAATTATCAGAGAGGTCAGGGGAAATTAAACAAAAGAGTGTCGTGACCCATAGTTTTCTGTGTTTATTCTTGAGTTTTTTCTGTGTCCTGTTCCCTGTGAGTCTCTGCATCTTCCCCGGTGATTGATCCCAGCTGTGTCTCATTCCTTGATTTGTACATCTTTCGTCTGGCTCTCCAGTCGCGCTGTTTAAGTCCTGGCCTGCTGAGCTCCCGTTTCAGTCTCCTAGTTAGTTGCTACCGGTTATTAGCAGTGTGCTATTGTTCCTGCCGTGCTGCCTGACTGGACTGTTTTGAGCTACAACCTTCATTAAATTCTTCGTCAACATCTTCATCTGGGTCTCCTGCGTTTAATCTCACCACCACCTCATGACAAAGAGAAGCAAAAAAAATTACAGACTTTCTTCAGGAAATAATAATAAAAAAAAAGCTTAAGATGTTCTTTGTGTGAAGATGTTAATAAAAACTCCAAAGTGAATCACTGTCTTAGAGAAATGATGAACGGTGTTGCAGAGCGCGTCCGCTCTGGAGCTCTGAGGAATACAGAAATGGAGCATCTGGATGAGTCAGACCCAAATTACTGATGGGAGCCATCATCGCTACACCCACAAGATAACTTATGATGTGTTTACTTTATTGATGTATTCTCAGGCGATTGGACGCTGCGTCAGAGGGTCTGACTCAGGTTTATGAGGGCTGTTGGGTCTTTCAACTTAAAAGCCCGTCCTCCAGCCGAGGCAGGAGAGATTTTGGTTTGCTTCACAGCAGCGGTCTGTCATTGATCAGCCCTCCAAACACAAAACACCACGAGTTAATTTCAGCTTAATTTGAATTGATCTTATCTTTTTAAATTTGCTTTTGCTTGAATGTACTGTGTGTATTTGTTGTTGTGTTTGTTGAAGCTCTTTGTGGTTTCCATGCAAAATTTCTGTGCTCACATTCACTTAATTACTCATATCAAAGAATGAGTTAGCAGCTTCAAAAACAGCAACAGAAAGGAATCGACCCGAAGTCAAGGCTCCTTAAATTGCCTTTTATCTTCTCAGATGTGGACAGGTTGGATAATGAGTCCTTCCACTTTCCAAAGGCTGTTTATGCGCCACGGCCGGCTCAGCGGGGTGCAGAGGGGTTGAACAATCCATATCTGCCCTTGTTCTTGCTGTTGAGTTTTCTAACTATCTATTTGCTGTCCTGCAATGGATGTTAAATGCTTCGAGGACTAACCATCTTCCAACACCTCTCTATCACACTCTGGCTGTGTCACAGCAGGTCATCTGTCCTCGGCTGCAGAACTGCTTCATTAGTTTGAGCAATCCGCTTCCTTGTTTATCCTTCTCCTTGCACAAATCTTGCTGCTACGCTGCCTCGGGGAAAAAAATATTCACACCTGTTTTCCACATTTTTGTCATGTTACAAGCACAAACTTTGACACATTTCTTGACTGAAACTGATATTTTTGGCCTAGATCAGTGTTTCTCAACCCTGGTCCTCACTGCCCCCCTGTCCTGCATGTTTTAGGTATTTCCCTTCTGCTACACACCTGAATTGTATCTCTGGGTAATTAACAGGCTTCTGCAGTACTTGATGGTCATGCAATCATTTGAACCAGCTGTTCTGGAATAGAGGCACATCCAAAACATGCAGAGCAGGGGGGCGGTGAGGACCAGGGTTGAGAAACACTGGCCTAGATACAGAAAACTATAATCGGTAGAAAACTGACGTTCAGACCTACAGCGGAACAGATTTGATCAAGACGGATCTGGTCAAAGTCCAGACTTCAATCCAACTGATAATACGTGGCAAGGTTTAAAAATCACTATTCACATATAATCTCATTAAGTTTGAGCTGTTCAGTGAAGAATAATCCAGATGACCCTGAATCCAAATTTTAATTTTAATAAGCATGCTAAGATTATGATTAAAGTTATTAAACTAAACCTTATTCATTTTAAACCTGTTAGTCATTGTCTCTCACTTGACGCAGCTATTACGCGTGCCATTGTTTTGTCCCATGTCCTGCTGTGTCACCTGTTGGGTTCAGACAGGTGATAGTAATAATCTATCACCAGTGGTGGGAAGTACTGTACTTAAGTACAATTTTCGTGTATCTGTACTTAAGTA
>NW_015113027.1:365522-366318 GCF_001443285.1 Poecilia latipinna
GCACTGCTCTCTTTTTGTCCGTTAAAATGTGAAGTTTTAAGGTGGCGCCGTAAAATCCGAGCAATAACGTGACTTAGTGTCTGTTGTCACCCATCGCCTCCACCTTTACTCGCACGCGGAGCTCCAGACATGCGCAGTGGTTTCCTCTTAGCGGATGAAGATGTCTGTCTAATCGTCAGTAATATAATAGCGCTGCATAAATCATTAAATATGGCGACATGTAAAACCAGCAGCGCTTCGCTTTCACAGACGGTGGGGATTTAGTCCAACTTTTAGCGTCACTTGGAAGGAAAGCTTAAAGAAAGGTAAGATCCGTGGACATGATGCTAGCAAAGCTAGCTGTACTGAGACACATGTTGCATCTGCGATGAAAAAACGTTGTCACTCACGCGCTGAATTATTGTGCGGAGGTGTTGACTGAGGTGTCGCAAATATGGAACAACGCTGTGACCAAAGTGCAATATGACATTCAGGAACGATCCGATTCTTCTGGACGGATCTTTACTGATTAAATTTATTTCAGCTCCAAGTATTTAATATCTTGGTGTTTTATGGGAATGTGGATCTTTCAGATCAATTTGAGAAGCAATTTTGATAGGTAAAACTTAATTGTGTCACGTAGCGCGGGGTGCTGGTCTTGACTTGGTTTTGGGTTCGGTGGTCTTGACTACAACTCTGCTACGTGGCTCCTTGGTTGCATGTCCTCCCTCACCCACCTTCTTTCCATCCCCTTTCTGTTGGATTTCTTTAAAAATAGTTCATGCTATGTTAGGACAGGAGACAAGATGTTTCCATC
>NW_015113027.1:369346-405870 GCF_001443285.1 Poecilia latipinna
TGTTTCCATCCCTGAAATTATGATGCATAGAATCACATAGTCTACAGAGTAAACATAATAAAAACATGCTTTATCTGTGGCATTGTTAATTAAAAAGGCACATTTCTAATGTATTAAAATTAAATATGATCAGTTCACTTAATGATATTAGCGATTAGGTATTGCATTCAGCAAGTACTTTTACTTTTAATACTCAAGTGTTTTTGAAAGCCAGTACTGTTTTACTTTTACTTAAGTACAAATGTTAATGTGGTAGTTTTACTTTTACTTGAGTACATTTTTGTCTGTATTTGTACTTTTACTTAAATACATTTTTTGAGTACTTCCTCCACCACTGTCTATCACCCAATTATGTACAAACAGGCTCTGGACAAAAAGCCAGAGCACTACCATCACTGTAGGATAGTAGAGTAATACAAGTCATTGATCTTATTTTGCAGTTTATATCATGTTTATAAAATTGGAAACGGCCTGGCTCCTTCTCCGCTGTCTGATCTTGCGTATCTCATTCTATCATCTATAATTTCTGGCTGTTTCATCAAACTGTCGTCTTTGGACTTGCTCTGTAGTTCATCTCAGTTTATTTTTTTTGTTTTTTTTTTGTTTCTGGATTTACTGAGAATAAACCATATCAGCTATCCTGAGACTAATCTGTCCTGTATCTAACGGTGTACCGCAGTCATCTGGAGATCATTACCAGCAGTACAGTATCAGGATGTGGTAATTGCCTCTTATTCTGCTCGGTTTCTCTTTAGAGCTCACTCTAACATAACGCGGCGTATAAACAGTGTGACAGTCAGCTCATTATCTCGGATGAGGATCTGCAGGAATGGACACAAAGCTCGCTGATCTGCTTTGTGCAGCCAGTGATGAATATGAATGAACATGTGACAGCAGATGAGGAAAAAAAGCAAATGAAAATTGATGAAGACAGTTTCTCCTCCCTTCCAAGTGATGATGTGGGAACGTGGAGTGGAACCAATTCATAATCCGCAGAGAGAGAACTCGTGATTGGCAGGATGGTCCGTCGGTCTATTCAAGTGTGACCGCTTTTGCAGCGAGGCTCGAGACTTCTGTGTTGCAGCAGAACGGGGTACAAAGATGTGTTTATGAAAAGTTGCTGTAACGTCCCACAGATTTTATTAAGCACCTGCACCTGAGGAGTTTCGTTTAAAAAAAGATGCCGGAAGCTGAACAGCAGAGCTGCTTTTTGAATGAGGGATTACATGCAAAACAAGGGCTTTCATTTTTTATCCTTGTTATCCTGATTAAAATTCCGTAAAAGCTTAATGAGTTACACTAATGACACCTCGTGAGTGGAGCAGAGTTTTTCTATTATTACTTTCATTAAAGCAAGAATGAAGACAAACGCTATTGTTGCTATTCTGGATCGTTTTACTTGGAGCTTTCAACGTCACTCAGGAATCTACATGTAAACGAAATGCCTGATGCTTTGAGTGGTTCATTTCCAGGCTAATGCAGCATCACTTGTACCGACACCTGAGGGGTCATTTGCCGCTTCCTGACCTCGTTCTCCTCATTAAGCCCAGGGTTCCCCTTCCAGGGAACGAACAGCTTGAAACTCAATGGCAGCATTTTAACTAGAATCTGTGGCTACAAGTGTGTAGCCACAGAATTCCTGAAAAGATTTAGTCAGAATTTAAATGTCTGCATGGATAATAGTTGTTTAGAAGATGTTTCATGTACGCTGATGTAAGGTGTACATCTGATCAAGGTTATTTTTTTTTTAACAACAGAAAATGTGTTTGATGGAGGACAAAAGAGGTTTTAATAGCTACTTTTAGATTCATATTCACATCCCCACAGAATATGAAGAAGGCTAAATCACTGGTTTAAAATCAGGTTAAAGGAGTCATGGTTTTGTTGAGATGTTGAACTCACACAAAAGCTCCCAGGAGAACTATAAGATTTTAAAAGGTTTACTGTAGAGACAAAGGTAATGAATGAGTTCTGGGTCAAGGGGGTCCCGGGGACACATAACCGAGAAATCCTATTTACATAAGAATTAGGATTTTGATTAATACTTTGCTGATCCACCTAAGAGCTGTCGATACTTAAGTAAATGTGACTTCTTGGTTTTATATTTTTAATACGTTTTCAAAACACTCAAAAGAAATGTTCCACATTGTCATAACTGTGTAGAATCTTTAGGAAAACGATTAATTTAATGCAATTTAGAATAAGGTTGCAACATAAAAAAGTGAAAAGAGTGAAGCGCCATATGAATACTTTCTGGATGCACCGTGTCCCCCTTTTCTGCCAGCTCTACCTGCAACTGATGAAGCTGTTCAATAACCATGCACAGGTATTTGTCTCTGCAGGCCTCCCCAGCACACCACCAATGCACATGAGATAAGACTGAATGAATTCAGTGACCTTTCATTTGGTTTGTATTTAAATTTTGCAAAGAAATATTCATGCCTGCATTAGCTGCCGTCAATATCAGACATCCATTTCAGCCACGTATTTAATCTGCTATCGGGGTCAGATCAGGACAAGGTATGACAGCTGTGGTGAGGAATTTGTGAAACATTTCCAAAGCAGCAGAGCAGCACAGTGTAAATGACCCATACAAGACCGCCTAACCTGTTTCATAAATATAATATGTCAGCAATGTGCATGACATTACCTCTGGGGCACAGCTTGAGCAAAAGACACTCGCAAATCCCTGCTGTCGCTAAAAAAAAACAACCCAGAGTGCATATTGTGGAAAATATCCTGAATCTACAAGCCTTTTGTACAAGCCTATAATTAGCGGTTAATTTGTGGTCATCCAAAATAAAATGTTACGTGATTATCTCTGAGTAGGGGATAATCGGCTTACACAAACCCATCCAGAGGGCTTTTAGCCAGTCGAAGGTGCCATCTCCCTGAGGCCGCACATTTCTGTTCATCTTTTGGATTCACGTATGCCCAAAAAATTTACTAGAACATAGTATTCTAAATGGCATAAATGACCCGTTTTAATTGGTAAATGGTCTCTAAATGAGTTTACACTGATAAAATATATTTTAAAGACAAACATGGAGCTCTTCTGCCTCCAGAGTAGAACCAGTTAGTCAGATGGATGTACACAAGGATCTTCTGTTGCCAGTCACACAGCTCCTTATGGGTAAACACTGCCAGAAAATATCATCATAATAATAATAATAAAAACTCCACATGGCTTATTTTGCTATCGTCACATTTGAAGGAGAAATGATGCTGTCACAGAGTAACATATTTGTCATCACTTTCATAAAGTCACTTAAATTCATTCTGAGCCTCCACTGTTTACTCTGTTCTGGCCTGCAGCAAAAACACAATCATTGTTTTCATGTTACACTCACTGTAGAATAGAGATAACAAGCTATTCAGCTATTTTTTATCAGATGGATGTGGTGAAGAGGCACATGGACACAATTTCTCATGAGGGTACTGCAGGAAGTTTGAAACGCACACCATTAAAATATCTACTTTACTCGTTGTGAGTCCTTTTAGATACAAGCCCTGGCATCTTTTGGCAGCACAAGTGAATATAAATTAGATCAGAAATTGCAAGGGAATAAAAACACTTATAAAACAAATGGCTGTAAAAACTATATTATGAAAATACAGTAAGGTGGCTGGATTTTGAAATTGCTGCTCTTAACTGTGATCTTAAATGCGTATGGAAAGTTATGGGATGTGATTGGACCGCTGGATCAAGGAGCACAGCTGTACTGTAAATTTTAAATGTACAGTTGCATTGTGGGATATTTACCGGCTGGAGGCTAACGTTCGCGGGCTAAAGAGCGGGGCCAGCAACGACTTTCACCGGATAAGTACTTTTTAAAAACATTTTTGTTGAAGTTTTATGTTTGCTTGTGGACTAAAATATATTTTATGTGGTTATATTGAGCTACTCTCGCGTCTATCGCGTTGTTGCCTCAAGCTAACTTTGGTTATTTCTCAGCTAGCATTATGTGCAACACAAGTGCTTTTTAGTTAAGTTGATAATATTTTTCACCCAGAATATGCCGATGGTTGTATTCTGGTCTTTTTTGCTGAGGTTTGAGGGTGGGGTGACTCAACTGTTTTTATTTTATCTCTTTCGCACATGTATTAGTTAGCGCACGCGATTAACCTGAACATTTTAAGGATTTAATATTAGTCTCCTGCGGATTATATCTAGTTCACAGCAGCGTGTTGCATACAATTCCCCAATTTACCTCAGAAGATACAGTATCTGATGGGTGATTTTCTTTTTTTATATGTATGTATATATAAATGTATTTTGTCTAAGACGCTGCCTCAGCTTAAGAACCAAAGAGTCATAAAGCTCAGAGGTTCGGGCATTTACACCTGCTGATTAGAAGATGGAGGTTCACAAATCCCTCTCCTAACATCTCGCCTGGTTTTTAAAATTTTTTCCTTGATATCACAGATGCAGGCAGCACTTTTTCTCAATAAAATACCTCCACAGGTGTGCCTAGGAAGCTTTCCCAGATTGCTTAAAGTAGTGAAGTAAATAATAAAGTAACTTCTGGATTTGAAGAAAAAGAAAACTCTTACCTCTTATTCTGGCATTGAGAAATTACTTTTGGTGAACATAACTGGCTATCTGGTTCTTCTGGCTTCAGCAGCTTAAGTGTAAATCTGTTTAGCTTGATTGAAACACTGTTTTTGTTTGTGTCATGTGGTGATCCAGATGGACTCCTTCTTACAAAAGCATCATCATCCAGTTCACAAACACTATCCTGAACAATGATGACATGTCACAACGTCATTCGTATTTTCCCTGTGAACTCCACCCATCAAACCGTCTCTGTGTGGGACTTTACGTGGCTGGGACAGATGTCCACTTCCAGAGACAACGTCCCATCAGTCCCTGAGAAAAGCTCGCCAGGCTTTGGCTCACTCTGGTGCTCACACGTTTCCAAATGTCTTCACTCAGAGGGGCCTGGCACTCATCCATGCTGGAGGTGGGGTTTTGTTATGCCTGGTGCAATGCTTCTCCTTCAGCTGCCTTCTGTGTCCTATTGATGCCCTAAAGAGTCCAGGTTAGAGGTCAGCCCTTCAGGGGTGTCAGGGTCAAACTTTAGCTCATGAATATGGAGAAACACTGGGCTCAGGGGACCATCTGGTCGGCCCTTTTGGAAACCAAACAAATGATCCTGCTGAGAGGGGGCATATTAGTGTAATTACTGTGGACTTCCCAGGCCTTAAACATGCCTCTGGCAGGACTTACTGGTTTTCTTTTTTTTTGCATACTGATGCAGAATGTGGATTAAACCAAAGCGAAACAAGAAAAACCAGACAAGGCTTTCATAAATTAATCACTGAGAAAATGATTTGTGTTCTTCTGGGTCAAAACGAATCTCACTTTTTGTGATTTGTAATTTGCTCTTTCGCCTTTTGTGAACACTTTGTGTAGTTCTGGTGATTTTGCGTTATCTGTTTGAATCAGGCCTACTCTTTCAGGGATTCGATTTTCTAAGGATTGTCTACGGCGGGGAAAGTAAGTATTGAAAGTTTTCATGACCTTTATTTTACCAGGTGAAATGTTGGAGAATTATTTACCAACAAATGTTGGCCTGCAGTGCTGTGCAGTTTATCGGCTGCACGGTTGAGGACAGTGAGAAATGCAGCTCTCTCTTGTGTCTCTCACTGCCACAGGTGACCTGGAGTCCATGAAAGCAGAAATATCTGCCTAAAGATACTGTGACTGCTTGGACACCTGTCACATCCAACTGCACTGCCAGGAAAGCTTGCTGATGGAGGGAGAACAGAGCTTTGGCAGCATCACAGCAAGGTGTTCAAGGGTAATGTTAGCATCAGTTTTCTATTCTTTTGTTCCTCATTGCTAAGTGCTCTTTCCTCTCCAAGAATCAGCTATTCTCTTTTCCAAAATGTATTCCTGTCCAGTGTTTTACATTGTACCAAATCCATTCTGTATATAATTCAAATCTCTGTCTTGGGATAATGACAGTTGTTCTCTATTGATAGTAAAATAATTGCTTGGGGAAAATGCTCAGAGAAGGATTACGCTCTAAAAAATAGCTTTTTGTCTTCTATTCAGTTTAATCCTTCAGAATCACTTATGTACTGTGCTGATTCATCATTTTTTGCTCCCCACAGAGCTTTCTATGACTGTGCAGCAGGGGTGCATTCAAGTGCAGCTTGCAAAAAAACATAAACTACACATAGTTTTATGCACTACGTGGAGTGGGGGAAAAATACATCTGTGACACAGCAATTTAATGGTAACATGGTGATGGAAGTATTATCCTTTTGTTCAGCAGACAGAGGGAAACTTAATGGAAAGGATGAGTGGAGTTAAATACAGGGCGGTCCTAAAAGAAATCTTGTTAGTATCTGAAAAAAACTTGTTTCCAGAGAGAACAACAACCCTAAATGTTCAGTCAGATCTACTATAGTTTAGCAAAATATGGTTTAATACAGTTTTGACTCATGAGGCCACACTGTTCAGATTTTTGTTTTAAAACTATTTAAAAACATCATATCTTTTTCCTTCCAGCTTTCAGTAACTCAAAACACGGTGTTGGTTCATCACAGTTAAACAATAAAGCACTCTATCACAGTTATAATGTGACACTGTAAAAACAAAACAAAAAAAAAAACCCTGATGTATTAATATTTTTCAAAGACCCCTAAGAATTGCTGGTGATACATTTTAAATTGTTTGTAAGAATATTTGCATTTGGGTGATGAAAGGCTGAAAATCAAGAAGCTTTTCCATTCAGAGGCGGGTGAGCCCGCAGCTTGCCTGTCAAGAGGAGTGGCACTAAAGACTCAGAACATGAATAAATCACCACAGTTTGACCCATTTAAATACCAAATGGAGCCATATTCTCCACCAGGGAACTAGAGGGATGCATGAACAAACTGCCTCATTTCCATTGGTTGACAGACTCAAGTACGTCGTCTGGCATGAGTGCAGAGTTTTTGGCTCCGAGTCGAATAGCAGAAATGTGTCCCCAGTTACATCCTGAGGTGGAAGGCAGTGGAGTGTGTGATAATACTTCATAACACTGTAATTCGACTGACTAAGCCATATTATATCTCAGATCATCTCATTTGATGTGATTGAGTGGATATCCTCCATTTGTTGTCTTTGAATTTTTCTCCGTGGCTCGGTATCTATAATTTTCTCCTCCATATTGTATTCATTTTGGAGTTACTCATATCAGCTAATGGAGGTTTCTGTTCATTTATCTCCTTCGTCACCTAACATAACTGTAACGCTAATCTGAGTAGTTGTTGGATCTTAAAACATGGCCGAAATAGTTTTCAACCTGCAGTTGTATAATAAAAGTCATTTAACAGTGCAATAATATTGAATATTTGGTACCAGCTCTATAGACTTTAATAAATGTTAATGTGAATGTGGGTTTGAGACAGATGGAAAAGCAAATTGCTCAATTACACAATAATAATATTATATTTTTTTATGATCTACTGGTTAGATTTAGAGCTGTGGTGTAAATTAAGTTAGCAATAGACTAGTAATGGTTACTGTTTGGGAAAAAGTGTGGGTTAGGCATGAATGCAGTTACTAAAATGAATGAAAGTCAATACAAAAGTCCTCACTTCCCATATAAGTACAAGAATATATGTGTGTGCCTGTGCATGTGTGTGTGCATGTAGTCACACTTTTGAAGAGCAGCATGCATGCAAATGAGCTCTTTTTGTCACAGAGTCAATAATATCACGTCTTTAGAGTCTGAAACTGATTGTAGGAAACAGAAAAAGTTTATTTTTAAAAGTAAACATAAAATTGTAATATTTTATGGGTTTAATTAAGTTTCAAATAGCTGTTTGCTTGTGGATTTCTTCATTCATTCGATCCGTGGCTAAAGTGAAAACAACAATGCTTCAGCCGGGCAGTTGGGACATTCCCTGTGATGTAAGTAGGATTTCAAATAAAATATAGGTTATCATCACTCATTTTGTCTTCCTCTAAAGGAGAGAGCATAGGAAAAAAAAAACAAAACAACAATTTTAATTTCTGTCCAGAGGATTTAGGTCGCACAGCCGTTCACGTTGCTCATAAGAAGATTGTAAATTGAACATTATGGCTTGTTTCCAACTGTCCCACATTGTCCCACAGTGTGTGTCTGTTCTTGTCAGATGAGCTCATTAATATCTTAAATTCATGTCTGCCTAGATGCGATGAGTGACAAGAACAGCAGCATTGGGAGGCAGGGAGGGTGGGATGTGGAAATTGCAGCTGAGGGGAGACGAGGTGGAGGATGGCAGGAGGCCGACACCGATACGAGCGAATTTGCTTCGTCTGTCTGTATCTCGGCAGAAAGCTGACTCAGCCTCAGTCTCGGGGTCGCCAGTGAAAAGGTCGTGTACTTGTATGTCGAACAGCACCTGAACAAGATTGGTGACACCGACTGACCCCCAAAGCTCCCTGCACTGCTGCCAGTGTTGGTGTCAGCTTCAGATACAGCAGATTACGATTACCCAGCGGGTGGTGGAGGCAGAATCTGGTTCCTTATGTGAGCTTTAAAGGCAAATTATTTTATTGCAGCTGAAAACCCCAGAAATACTGCAGATGTACAGCTATGGAAACCCAGAATGATTCATCCTTTTCATCAGAGAGTATACGTCAGAGCATCGGCGGATGCTTGTTTAGAATTAGAGACCATCTGTAAAAAAAAAAAGAAGAAGAAGAAAAAAAAGAGCACATCTGAATACATATACACACATAACAGGGATCCAGAACGGCTTTTGTTCAGTTTTTAAGCTCAAATCAATTGACATTTGAGTTGTTATTGACAAGTGAAATGAGCCAAAGTTTTAACCTTTGTTGATTATTGGTTTATTGGTAATCTTGAATCGTTAAAGGGAGGTATACATATATATATATATATATATATATATATATATATATATATATATATATATATATATATATGTATATTTTTAAATCACTTTCTTTTTCAGATGTGAATAAAACAAATCAATAACATACACTTTGAACATTCCTTGATAAAAACTAAATATTTAATGGATGTCCTAATTTTTTGTATGAGTGGAGACTTGACAGTAAGCTTAGACTGCGCTTGGTTGCTTTTTGCACATTAGAGCCACTCTCTTACAAAGACAGAACAATGTGTCTCCTCCATACATCGAGGACAGAAGCAGGGCCACGCTGTTTGTTTACTTAAAATCTGTTAATTATTCATACATAATGAGGCTCAGAAGGGTTGAGATGCTACTGGACTGTGTCTCTTTGAAGACATGTCTGTATTGATCTAACCTAATGAAGCTTTTTTTTTTTTTTAAAGAAAATCCCAAATGTGTGCCAATTAGTCTGCTGGATCCTGAGTTTGCAATTAGCTCCAAATGCGATGCTGCGTTGCGGACTTTAAAGGGATCACCTGCTGATTGATCCCTGAAAACGACATCAGTGTTGACTCAGAGGACATCTGAATGTGTCTTATAACAGAACAACTGAACATGTGAAGACTGGCCATTCGGCGAAGCGCTTTCATGTACACGTTTCCCCGTTCTTGACATCATCGTCCTCGTCCTCCTTCGAAATCATCTTGATTTATAAGTGCTAATGGCCGCCCTCTCTCCTCTTGCTCTCTCACTCTTCATCTATTAGCATTAAGCCGGCCTGGAAGTGGGGCTAAATTATCCCGTTCACCACAAGACTTGAAACACTCTGCAGGATTTATCCTCTGTCAGAGAGCCTCTGTTGTACTGTGCAACGTTTATGCAGAGAACCCAATCTGACATCTGCAATTAATAATGCATTTTCCATGTGTAATGGAAATGATTAATTATAAAAGCCCCCTTTTATTCTTCCAAACAAACAAGGCAATAATATATAGGGTAACTGTTAGGATAAACCAACAAGAAAAGATGAAATCTGCTTTTTTTTTTCTTGCAAATGTAGACAAAAACATATTGCACAGCCCCCTCCTCGAGTAACCAGCCTGGTAAAGCAGCCCACCAGCCCGGAGCAAACTGGTTCCCAACTGGGTGTGGCAACAGAGGGGGAAAAAATTCCATCACTCTTCATTTTTCCTCCTAAGCAAAATCCATTTCCCCTTTGTAATATGTGTTTGCCCTCCGTGATTCCCCCCCCTGCCCACTTACATAGGCAGCAATTTCTCCTTTGAATGAATGTTTACTTATTTTTGAAAAACAAAAAATGGAGGGAAAGAAAGAAAAACAACTAAAAGAGAGAGAGGGAGAAACAAGATTTACAAAAAGTCAGTTTGAAAAGTTCAATAGTAAAAAAAAATGTTAGGATGTAAGGATGAAGTGCTTTATAGTTTGATTCTGACAAGTTCTCAGCTTTCTGACTAGAAAAAAAGCAGCATTTCTTTGAAAACCTGTGATGTTTTTAAGCTGAAGGACTGAAAGTGGCAGAATATGTAAAAAAAAAATGAAGTGGTTTAAACAAGAAAAGGTGCTGGTTGAAGCGCTTTCATTCATACAGCTGCTTCAGCTCTCTTAACTCTTATCTCTTTTGAAAACATCTGAAAAAGGCACCTGGGATCTAAATAGAGACTCAAGGCCAAAAATGTTTTGGAGTATTAAATTTTTTCTTTTCTGCTGAATGCTCCTATCTTTGCTTCTTGTATCAGTGAAAAGCTGCTGGCCCTCAGTCTCACACAGAGCATGAAGCCAACAAAGAGCAGTTGTCTTTGTTCAGCTGGTGCAGGAGAGAGGGGGGAGCGAGCAGGGAGGCAGAAGGATGGAGGATGGGGGTGATTTTCCTTTTCCAGAATGAACATGTGAAGCTAAAGATATCTTTTTCTTTTTTTTTCCCCCCCCTGCAGTGATCACACGGTTAAAGTCATATTTTCAGTTCTCCCCGTAATGTCGGACAAAGCCGAGCACGTTTTCAACCCAGACGAGAAAGACTCGGATGGATTTTATTGACTGACAGGTGGGAACAAAAAAAAAAACAAAGAATTTAAGAACCTGCGGAAGCGCAACACATTCTTCAATCACTGATGAATATCCTTCATTTTAACTGCTTTACAAGAAGAAAGCAGGTTTGTCTTTAAATATACTAGAACGTCACCTCATCTGTGTCCATTTAAGATCTTAATGAAGCTCAGATGTGGTAACTCTTTGGGTTGATGGATAATTAGTTTTTATACTGTTCAAAGCCAAAAACTCCTTATCTTCAAGCACTGCCAATCTGCAAGCCATCTGAACTGAACAGCTACATCCAGTAACGGCCTATAAAAACATTTGCATTGAACTGCAGTGACCATCATCTCCAAGGAGACAAGTGGAGTAAAGCATCAGCAGTAAGACGCTCGCCTCAGCACTGCAGAAGCACCGACCCGCTCAGTTATGTCCTTTGATCTATGACCTGCCACTAAATTATGTTTATGAATCATAATTGTAGTCATATATCAAACTTAGAGCGTTGTTACATTCACTCATGTTAAGTTTATTAAGAAAGCCTAAAATCTCCCGTAGCAACCCTTTTCCTGCTTGTGCATTGTGCCTCCCATTTGCTCAAAGCTCTGCCTCTGGAGCATCGGGTAAGATGATAAAAAGAATCACTCACAGCTGAGCCAACAGCAGTGCCCTGCTACTGTTAATATGAAAGTGCACGCATCTACAGAAAGAGACTGGTAGATGGCGGCAAGAAACATCTCACTGAAGTTATTGCAGTCAAAGCGGGGAACAGTAGCTCAGAGAGTAGAACATCATAGTTTTGTCTTCAGTCATTTTCTCAGAAGCCAGCGAGGGCTTGATTTGAGCAAACCTCCAAAAGATGTTTGGAAAACAAGGAGCAAGAGCAACAGGTTAGTAACTAGTGAGAAGACGCCCTTTCTCAACAGCTTTGGAGCAAAACCCAGAGAGCAAACTCTTTCCAGTTTTTTCAGCAGTTCCTCTGATGAGCTACAGCTGAGGATAATCAAGCCTGCCAGCTGTACCTGAGCACAAAACGACACGCTCTGCTCCACGCACAGACCAGCAGAAATGACGGGGCCATTTTTTTGAATTGATATGTGGGGCCAGAATTTTTTTTTTTTAAGAGCCCATTCTACTGTAGCTCTAACTGGTCTTCAGTCTTTTGCAGCCTCAAGCAGGTTTTCCTCCAGAATTACAGTGTATTCAGACCCACCCATTATCTCATCAACTTGAACCAGCTTTCCTGTGCTGCTAAAGAAACGCATTCCCACAGCATGATGCTGCCGCAAACTGCGTGTTCAGGGTTAGTTTTTCACCATTTTGAGTTGACTTCTAGCAAACTTCAAGCTGGACTGTTATGGCAACAGATCCAATATCTGTGTCATTCCCTAGACACTGGAAGTGAAGGATGCGTGCGAACCGTGAATTTAACAAAAAACTCTTTATCTGTAAAAAATACAAAATTGACAATAAATCAGTCCTTTTTCTTTCCTTCCCAAAAATGCACAGTCTACACGGTCAAAAACTGTTCTTGCTCCGTGTCTAGGTAATCCAAAGCGTGTCTAAGCAATCCGTAAATGGTTTTTGTTTAAGGCAATATACAGCCCGACAGGAAGTAAGCCTTTCAAAATAAAACTAAATTGCACAATAAAAATGCCTAAACAAATATCAATTGTCCTAACTAAATTTTATAAAATACAAACAAACCATCTTACAAATAACTTAAATATTCCTATTTATGGCTCTAACATGGACTTTCTGTTGGACTTTCCCGTTTTTTTCAACGATCATACCAAACTTCCATTAAATAAGAAGTAAATTATCTCTACCGCTCTTTCAGAGAGACCACGGGGCCCTTGGCTGCTTCTCAGATTAAATGCTGCACACATCCTGTTGGATCAAGACAATCGGGTCTTTGTAGATTTCCAGTTGAGGACAAATATTTAACAGTGAGCCACACTGAGAGGATGTGACGTTGTTTTCTAAGCTGCCACTGCTTTAAAGCTCTTCACAACTTCATCCCTGACCTGTGTGATTATTGTAATATCAGAAGAAAATTGTCAAAATGCAAATGCACATCAATCATCTCACATTGTTATACGCTCTTAAGTCTGAGGAGTAATATTCTTAGCCTTTCAGCAAAAAATAAATTAATTAATTAAAAAAAAAACACTACACCAAAGCCTTCTCCTAAACACTGGATGTAAGCAATTAAATATAAACCTCCCTCCATAAAATTTACTGGAGCGTATTATGCTAAATTTATGATAATGCTGAAAGGTGCTGAGCCAGCCGAGTGCTGAGCTTCTCAGACAGCTTTCATTTGTATCAGAGTGCATCAGATTGTCTGCGTCTAACGCCTGTCTACATTTCATCAGTTCTGCAGATTAGACAGCGTGAACCATGCCAAACACGGACTCGGATTAGTGTGCGGTTGTTGTGGGGAATGTGGCGCCGTGCGCACTCCGTCAACAGTGTTGTCGGCAGCCTGGCAGAAGGTGGTTGCTGGTTACAATGGTGTAATTGCGATGTACAACAAGGTTGCAAATGTGCTGCTGCATGTTTGCCCGCAGTCATCTTGTTCCAGTTGCATCAAGCTGCCAATTTGATCAAGAACATTTAATTAGCATCTCCTGGATTCTACTTTAATCTCAGCGAGTCAAACTCCTTCCATGTCGAGCATGTGCTGCGAATAAACTGTGGGTGAACTCAGACGGAGACTTTCTGCTGAAAGGCGGAGGAGGCGTTCATCAGCTCAGCTGCTGCAGAGAGGAGAGAGTCTCAGTGCGTCTTTATCTACTTTTCACTGTGTGGTGTATTTTCATCCCACCATTCATCTTCTCGCTTCGTACTTTACATTCCATGCCAGTGTGACTGAAAACAAACGCTGCCAAAAAAAAAAAAAAACACAATGCAAAGCTCCTTGTCTCGTCAGCAGAGCCGACGCAGCGCCACAACGCAAAGACTTGCAGAAGGTAAAGCGGAGGGCACACGTTTTTTCGTTCACTTGTTTTTCCCAGATGGCCATGTGGAAGGAGCTGTGTGATCAGAAATCTAATAAACCGGTGCGGATGTGCTGCATCGCCTCTCCCTGAGAGGAAGGGGTTGCCACGGCAACCACACCACAAGAGCTGCAGGTTAATGATGGGAAATTATGATTTTGCCAGCTGGAACACACACACACACACACACAGTGAATGCTGAATCAACTGTATAAGGTCTTTGCTGTAGTCAAATTATAGCAGGCCCACCCTGCAGTTTTACTAAGATGCGATTTATACATATTAAATATTTGCCACAAAACATCCGATGCTGAGAAAATGTCTTTGTCCCCCACTCCAGATTTCTTCTGGTTTTGTCTTTAATTGTGTCACTCTTAAATGTTCAGTGTTTCAGATCATCAGAGTTTGCTTGCTGACAGACGTAAAGCTGGGCAGTGTACCCGTTTTTACAACTGCATCGGTTTCTTTTTTTCATTTTCCACCTCGCCTGTCGGATATCAAGGTTGAATGTGTAAAAATCTAAATACGTTATGCATGGAGTTCAGGAACCAGCTGAAACATTAACAGAGCAGCTGACTTCCTGATTGCTTTGACTGGATCGAGAACTAGATGACACTAATTAGCTGTGTAGGTGTGAACTGATGTTCAAAGTGCTGCATGGTAAATTTAGATATAAATATGCACAGAAGAGATATAACTCTTAATTTCCTGTGCACATTTTATAATAGAAGTTATATGCTGTATTTAAAGGTGTTTTTTTTTTTTTAAGGTAATCATGTATTGACTTAAGAGTAAGATTCCTGTGGAATCAGATAAGTTGCCACTGAGGGAAAGCAGTCCATCTAAATCCAGGTCCTAATGAGTGCGTGTGTCTGTTCTTCGTAGAGTGAGAAATATGCATGAGATCCACTTTGAAGTCCATTCCATCCCATAATAATTACGAATAATTAAATAGCAGGTCATTAAATTTAGATCACGTTTGGCCTCTTGGCGCCAGATGTCTGTTGATCTCCTCCGCAGCGTCCTCTTTCCAGCTTAAAGGAAAACGAAGACAAAAAAAAACAAAACAAAAAAAAAACATGTCAGTGATGTTGACCCGCTGCGCGAACCCAGCCTAAAAGTGAGCAGCTCGGAACCCGGGTCAGCCTGTCAGAGCGCTCAGAAAGTCATTGACTCCTTCATTGCAACGCCACAGGGTGGGACTTTTGTTCCCATGGCAGCGGTGTCACAACAGATGGTGAGGTTCGGACTTAGCAGCGAGTGTCAGGCGGTTTTTAGTCCAGCTGACCTGCGCAGGGTGGGCGTGCAGGGAGGAGGAGAAGGAAGTGGGGCGGGTGGGCATCTGTGCGTTTTTCTGGAAACTGCTGGGGCATCGTTGTGTTTGCAACATCGTGCCTGAAGTGGGACGGATTTTGCTGCATCCACTTTTACAGTTTTTTTTCTCTCTTTTTTTGTTTGGGTTGTGTGTTTTTTTTTGTTGTTTTTTTTTTAAACCACCCCGACTATTTACTCTCCGAACCAGCAACTGCACATTTCGCGCATCCTCCGTACGCCGTGGAGGCTGACTGGTGTCACATACAGTAGCCTGCAGCATTCCTGCGTATTTACAGAGGATACGGCGCTTCACAGGTGAGTGCCATCTGTTCGCTCTGTGCATGTGCTCAAATGTTTTTGTTCGGAACATTTTCTGCGTTTGTGAATTTCCTCTTGCTGTACTGAGGCTTTTCTTTTCCTTTTTTAAAAGATAGACACTTGATTTATGCGTTTGGATAAGTGCACTGATCAGCAAAGATGAAATCAAACAATAAGTCATTGTGTTTTAAAGCGAATGTCTATATTTATTTATTAAAAAAAAAAAACATTTTTAGCATGTATAATTGCGCATAATTTCTCAGCAACATGTGCGTCTGTTTGTTCTTGTAAATTTGAACACAGTTTGCAGTCATGCTGCGCCCTGTAGTGGATTCTTATTTCTCGTTGTGCCGAGATGAAAAGAAGGAAACAAAGAAAAACGTGGAGCAAATCGGTGCGCTACGTTGGGGTGTAAAATGTTGAGCTCGCCATAAAGAAAGAAAGAAAAACAACAAATGATAGATTATGAGAGTGTGAGAATGCGTTTCCTCACAGCTCACGATCATTAGGTCCAGGCAGATAAACCACAGCATCAGTTCCCGGTGCAGAGCTCTGCTGGAACAGCTGTGCAGCAGCTTATCTGTGTGCCTGCCTCTCAGTAAAGAAGTCAGCAGATGTCAAATTCTGAGGCAAAGAGGGAGCAGAAACTTAACATAAATGTTGTTTATTCTGCAGAAGTTTTACAGAAATGTATGTAGACGTTTGTATACTGTGGCTCCCACTTTTCATTATAAAGGACTTCGATTGGTTCTAATTCACCGAGAGGCACCTGTTACTAACATCAATACCATAGCTGTTTATTTTCCCACATAGTCAAGAGTAGGTGTGTCAGACCAGCACATCTAAGAGTTCGACTTTGCATCCTGCCCTTTTTTTTTTTTTTTTTTTTGCCTTGTGTGTAAAAGGGACACAGCTGATGCAGATGTCACCCATGTGGCCCAGACTCACAATAGTTCACAAGGTTCTGCCACCTTCCCCCAGGCTGAGAGCTCACAGTTCTGTGACGTAGCTCCTCCGGGCTTGGGGAGGAGTGTGAGAAAATTCCCAAACAAAGACACAACCTGGTGTGTCTGAGTGAGTTTTGGATCGGAGCCATTGTGCGCAATAGGCCAAACTCTGCAGCACGTTCTCCTGTCTGGGTTCCCACAGCAGAGGAGAGGACAGGCTGCAACAGGCTGACCTCCCCCCCAGCTGAGAGGGTGATTTTGGATGTGGTTGATTTATTTTATTTTATTTTTTTTTTTTTTTTTGTTGTTGTGAGGTTGTCGTCACCGATGTAGAAGTTTGTGTTTCTGTAACGATAAGTGAGACGTTTCTGTTTCTTTGTTTTTTTTGGTTTGTTTGTTTTATTGACTTCTACAAGTTGAGGATTAGCAATATCAAACCTCTTCAGTAAAATCTACCAAAGTCACTCTTGCTACATTTCAGCAGATTCGAAACCATATGGCATATTCTTCTTTTTTCTGTTTGTTAAGAAATATTGTTTATAAAATCTACTTCTACACAAACAATCACACATGCACATATGCCTGTGGTGACATCACAAAAGGCAACAGAGCACGTGCATTTATATTGTTCTTGTTTTTGGGGGGGGGGGGGTTTACCCTTTGTTTGCATGTTTTAACTTAAATTTCCCAATCAACCGTGTTTACTTGTATTTTGACCATGCCTTTTTTTTTTCCCAATGTGAGTTAACAGTTTGATTCTTGATCCTCTCGTGATGTCATCGGCATGAACGCACTCAAAGCAGCAGAAGTTGCACAGATTTCTTCAGTGTGCTTTTAAAAACAAAACTTGGTATGTTGGTATCTCCCGCTGTGCAAATCCATACTTCTGGGTTGTGTTAGTTTTGCCACTGTAAATTTTCCTTTATAAAATTGCTCCAGAGAAATAGAGCTGAAAAGCATTGCAGGAATTTCAGTTGACATCACACCATCGATAGGTGCAATATCATAACCCGTTTTGAATGTGACATTTTAATATAAGTGACATGCATGCAAGTTCTGCTTGTTTTAATATCTTTGGCTTCTTGGATAGACTTTAAATGCCATCATTGCCCACACGTGATGTATATTTTATAGTAGCTCAGACGATGACACTCACACAAAGTGGTGAGGACAAGAATGTGATTTAAAAAAAAAAAAAAAGACAACCAGGGATTATTAAAATGTGGCTTAAACATAGCGGAAATCCTCAGTCCAGTATGCAACAATATCATTGCACTTACATGGTTTCCTGATTTTGTGCAATTCTTCTGCATTGCATTGTTTTATCTTAGGCACGACTAATGCACATTTTTGATGAAGTTTTAAAGATGGATGATCAGTTATGAGCTGATGTCAAGGCTAGTACTGATCCTGTTAAGTCAATCAAGCTAATTTTACATATAGTTTGTCACATTTTCTGTTTATTCATTTAATTACTCTATATAGTTATTTAACCCATTTAATCCCACATTTTTCCCAAACATGTAAATATGAAAATCCGATGTCATTGATAGCCCTTTGAACTAATCAGGGAAATAATTTTAAAAATTGTGGAAAAGTATGTAAAAAAGTGTGTTTTATGTTCGGTCACAATTGTGACCGGTGGGATAATATGGTGTTCTAATACTAAGATGAGCTAAAAGTGCTTTTTCCAAATAGACATGATCATAATATGTGAATATTGTTTCTTTATTTGAATATACCTTGCCACTGTATTACTTTAGTGCAACATTTGCTCCGTAAAGTACAAATTTGACTATCAATATATTCTAAACCAAGGTAAATTTGAATACTTGAGTGTTTATTAATAATTATATTGAACTTCAGTCAGTTGTAGTGTCATGTTATCACATTAACATAGGTCATAAAGATAACATCTATAGTAGAGGCCTTCATTTATATTATTTAAAAGCATGAACATCTGTCAGTCACACTATCATACAGTAATAGACTTAATCTAGGGGTCTCCCACTCCAGGGATTGAGGGCCGGGGTCATGCATCTTTTCCATCCGTCTCTGCTGCAACACACCTGAATCAGGTGATTAGCAGAACTCTGGATGACTGGACTGCATACTGAGGAGGTGATCCATATAATTCAGGTGTGTTGGACCAGGGACACACCTGAAAGTTACAGGATACCGGACCCCAAGGCCTGGAATCAAAGGAGAGTTGTATGGCTCCTTCTCACCATTTGGTGACTTTAATATTCTTCAATTTTGGGTTAGTTCACATTCACCCATTCACACACACATTCACACACTGATAGCAGTTGGCTACTATATTGTAGCTACAGCTTCCCTGGTACAGTTTGACAGAAGTAAGGCAGTCATACACTGGCACCACCGGCTCCTCTGACTGCCACCGGCTGGCATGGCGGTTGAATCGTCGTCTTGATCAAGGTCACAATGACGGATAGACAAAATGGGGGTTCCAGCAGGCAGCCCACCAGGTCCAAGATAAACTCCAACCTCCTAGGCTAAACATACATTACTAGCCTCTTCTTTGGGAGGTTAGTGGCAGTCTTCCTCTCGCCAAGGTGCAACCAAGATATAAACAGCTCTAGTCATGTGATAATTTACTCTAAACATGTGATACTGCATAAGTATTATCCAAACACTCTAAACTTTCAATATTTGCTGAACATTACCTGAAAATTTAATCAGTAAGCTTTTTGGAGTCCTTAAAAGTTACATAAATTTCTTAGTCACTATCGTGACTGGTGGGGTTAATAAACATAGATTTCAAAATCTTCTTTTTTCACCAAATTCCCCCTTCAAAATTAATTATTTGCATTATGTATAGCGGCAACGAATAATGCGCAATTATAGGTAATTTTTTGAAAATACGGTCATGTGGCCCAAATGTGTTGATTTGAAACTGAAATACAACTTATGTGTAAGTCTGAAAAAAGTCACTGCTGTACACCTCTTGTTAAGTGATCAAAGCAAATTTATTCGTTTTTTTTTCTGCGAGAGTACTTTTCAAAAACGTTTTATTTTGTGAAACCCAGAAATGGAAATCCATATTTTAATACCCGTGTTTTTTTTTGTTTTTTTGTTACTGTGCTTTTGTTAATGACAACAAAAACACATCACTTGATAGTTTCTTTATTGGTAAGCTTTACATCTGAAGTAAAATGCTTGGTAAAAGCAGGAAAGTCATGAGAAAGCAAGAAGCGTTATTGCTCTTGGACGATCTACTGTACACTGGCTGATTACCTCCATGCATACTAACTCTGCCCCTGCGACAGACTGGCGACCTGTCCAGGGTGAACCCCGCCTCTCGCCCGGAACGTTAGCTGGAGATGGGCACCAGCACCTCTCCCGACCCCACTGAGGGACAAGGGTGTAAAGAAAATGGATGGATGGATGCATACTAACTCTGCCTGGTTCCTCCAGAGACTGGAAACTGGCACTCTAGCATGATTGATCAGTGCAACTCTGACAACATATTGAGTATTCGCAGACGTTGTGACTGAAAAGGGACCTTTAAAGTGGATGGAGAGGATGAGGGCAAGAAAGTGAAGAGAAAAAAAAGATTAAAGCCAGAGAAGGAAAAATTGTGTCAAGATCCATCTTGGATCCGCGGGGAAATAAGGCGACCATATGGATTTGCAGTAAATAGAAAATCCTGAGACAATTTGCTACCCTGCAACTTTTAAACCTCAGCGGAGTCTTGACAGGCTTTGTTCAAGTTTGCGGGATAATTTGTTCCCTTTCACTACAAATACAGCTAGAGGACTTTCTTTGTCGTTCTTCCTTCAGTTAATCACTTTCGTTCTCGCGACCTTCCGGCTGAAATAGAGCTCTCCATCCTTCTCCTTCTTTTTTTTTTTTCTGACAGAGTGGACACACGTCCGTCTCCTCCTCCTCGGCTTTGTGCCTCCGCTATCAGCAGCTGCAGCAAAGCCGTCTGTGATGTGAAGTGAGACGCCTGCATACTAATGGAGCAGAAGCAGGCTACTGCCCGGGCAGGGCGGGAAGGAACATCATGGAATGTCTTGTTTTACTTCTTCGCCGTAATTTATTGTCATGTAACTGCAGCTGAAAAATATGGCGCCTTCTGAAAGATCCTGCGACATTTACTGGTTTGGGTTTCGATGTGTTTTGCTTCAGTTCTGCTGCAAGTCACCTTCTTGCAGAAGTGATGGCACCATATGAGCTCCTCGTGTCAGCTTCTTATTTGGTTACCAAACATTAAAGCCCGTGGCATAGCTGTTACCATGACAATGTCATGCCTGGGAGCTGCTGATTCACTTTCACTTAGCACCCAGTATGACAACAAACCCCAGAAACAGATGGGAGAAAGCTTGCTCCTCCTGTGAGGAATATTAAGTGCCATCATCCCAGGGCTCCCCTGCCTGTGTTGGTGTAGTTTGATTGTTGCTGTGTTGTGTCTGGGCTCCGCACAGAAGGTTTTTCTACTCTGACCCTACAGTCTGAACAGACGTGCTTCTGGATCGGACAGCAGGTCCAGAGCTTCTCCAGTCTCTCTGATTGCTCCTGCTCTCTGAGTCGCCCCGTTGCCTGATAACTGTGTTATGTATGTAGCATGTTATGAAGCAGACAGGCCTCATTAGCGTCTCCCGCAATCGCATTCTGCTGTCCTTGTTATGAACCTCGTTGCATCAGCATGGCAGCAGGCTTGAACTGAGCACAAATATTACCTGCAAAGAACCGCGGAAGATTATTCACACACTTTGGACTTAATTTGTCATATTGCAAAGACAAACTGATTTTTTTTTTTTTTTTAAGCTTGAAGGAAAGTATCGCGTTTTTTTTTTTGTTTTTTTTTTTTTTACATTTTTACAAATATAAATGTGAAAGTTATGGAGCTCATTTGTAGTTCGCTACTCTACTCTGAGGCCCCTAAATAAAACTGAGTGCAATTAATAAAAGTTATTATTTATCTAATTAGTGAACAGGTGGCTCTCAGTGTTTTACTTGAGAACATTTGTGATCAACCGGCATCACAAAGACAAAGAGACATGTCAAACAGATCAGATAAAATGTTGTGGAGAAGTTTTAAGGTAAAGCCATACAATCTTGTCTAAATAAACGCAGCACATCTCCAAACCTACCAAAACCTGAACTGACAGGCTGGAGAAAGTTAGCATAAATGGTAAACAAACTGAACTGCTTTTCTTGTAATAACAACCACTTAAGTCGTTACTTTGACTTTATCAGAGTAATTCAGCCATTCACAGTCACAACACACGTTTATGCACTAATACAAAGATCAGTTTGCAACATGGGGTACAGTGTCCTGCCCAGGGCTACACAAAGATGGGGGGAAGTGGAAACCGGAATTTATTCCCCCAACTTTTGGATTTCCATACAACCATTCGACCTACTGAGAACCAGCCAAGCATCCAGTGGGGGTGATGATGGAGGAATCTGACAACAGGACCTTTAGTTGTGCACTCCACAAATCTGACTTTTTATGAAACAGCAAGTAAGAACAAACTCTTAAAAAGTTTGCGTTTTCACAAAAAACAAACATGTAAGAGAAGGTTTATCTGTTCACATGAGACTAAAGGCCAAAACACTCAGCATGAAAGCTAAAACTGCTCCTAACACTGAAGACACCATCACAATGGGAGGGTGGTTTTTTTTCAGAAGTATAAGAAAATCTGATCAAATTTGACGTAAAATGGATGGAGCTCAGTGACGTGATTTAGATCGATGCATGTTCATTGGTTAGAATGGCCCAGTCAAAGTCTAGACCTAAACCTAAATCAGAATCTGTGGCCAGAATTGAAAATTGATTACCACAGACAATTTCCATTCAGATAGACTAAACATTAACTATATTTTTAAGAATAGAAAAATGTAGACCTGCTCATGAATACTTGAAACTGTTTTTGCAGAACTGAACTTTTGACTCCGAACGTTTGAACACAAATGCACATAAAATATTTTCAGATTCTTATGGCATCAGTAGAAGTTTGTGACAGAATAGAAAAATGCATTAATACTTCTGCTTGACATTGTGTAGAAGTAGCTGTAGACAGATACATGCAAACTCTACCATGGATAATGTATTTGTAGAGTTAAACTTCTTGTGGATTTGGTGAGAAAAGGAGATAAATCTTCTGCTGAGCTTCCTGCTCGCACTGTCAACTGGATAATACCGACAGGAACTGTTGGAGGATTTTTTTTTTTTAAAGGATTCTGTGTGCAGTTGCATGCCAAAGTGACTCAGAGAAGGCAGCGTACTTCTTGAGAAGTGTAGATAACCGTGTCGTGTTGATGCCAACATAATGTGCACGAGATGAAAGATGATGCAGATTTCCCTGATTCCTGTGCTGGAACATATCTGGTGTGACTCCAGTACTATTCCTCCTAGTAACCTTCCTTCGAGTTTATAAATGTACCGTCCATGTTCACTGAATTTGTAAAGATGTAGGGAGTCTTTTGTGATTTTGTAAGCCAAAGGTAATGTAGAGGCAGGGAGCCACTCTCAGCGGAGCTGTCTGTGGTGTCTAAGTGTGCACAGGAGGGCATCTGAGAGAGAATTTGTGCACTGCAGTTATTATCAAACAGCCCCTCAGTGAAAACAACCATATGTGCTAAGCAAACCTTCCTGCAGTCAATAAGGTCAAAACATAGCACAGCGAGGGATCCCTGGGAGCAGATGCAGACCCCCACAGTTACACCAGCCTGCCAAAAGAACCTGCTGCCAGGTGTCTGAGTTTTATTGCTTCCGATTGAAAGCGGGGATTAATCCGCCTGCCTCTCCGGATTTAATATCTGAGCAGCGCAACAAATGCAGGAAGAGAGGACGAGATAAAGTCATCTGAACGGGGAAAAATTGCGTATGAAAGCGCTATTTTTATGGGTAATTAAGATAAATAAAACATGGCTGGATCATCTGGAAAACTGGATGATGGGTAATTAAAACAGAGGTGGGTGGTACGTCGGAAGAAATAATTCTTAATCAAAAACCCGACAGAGAAAGAAAGAGGAGCCGAAGGTCTCCGTTGGTGCCTTTAAGTCCTACTGAGGGAATTAGCTCAGTTTGTTTGTGACCGGGTCTCTGCAGAGTCCAGCCGCCGACAGCAGGCATCAGTCTCACTCAGAAAAACGGCAGCACAGCTAAAATAAGATCCAAACATTTGTGCTGGTTGTTTTACCATGGCAACATTTTTCTGTAGAGAAAGTGTTGTTCCTTTGTGTAACTCTCGGGCTGCTTTTGGACATCTGTTCATTCAAATGTGCAGGAGAACCGTTTGTGAAGAGCAGCCAATAAATCACTCCAGAGCACATGGATCCTCTTCAGAATATCAGTGAGAGCTTTTGACGGGAAGCTATAATCGACATTCTCCTGATAGTTGATTTCTCTTTGCAGTTATGTATTTTTCATAAATGATGGAGAAGCATAGTCATTGAAGCATTCGTATGATTTAATCTAATTGTATTTTTATTTTCTTGAAACTTTGTATTTCACAGTGTTTATATGCGTTTTTGCTTCTAAATCCGCCTTCAGGCGTGTTAAAATATGACTCTTGTTTCAAGCAAAATAATCCGCTGCTGCTGGATAATAGTCATTCAGGTGGCATAATTAAATTTCTCTATGGTAGACTATGATTAGATCATGGGAAATTACTTTAAAGCACCAGCTGTCAAAGCAGTAATGAAACATCGAATGGCTGGTAGAAACTGACAGATGGCCAGTAGGTAGGGGGTAAGAGATAGTAACTGGGCGTAATGACGAGCATCTGAGTTAACTGAAGACAATCATGTCTTCAGTCATGATCGCAGGACTTCAGGTGTTTTCTGGGCTTTTAAGAACCAACACCCTCAGTAATGTGGCCCAGCCAGATCAAGCCATAACTTTGGTGTCAGATTGCTCAGCAGCGATTTTGACTTACCATTGTGTAACATAAAAAATAAAAAAAAAGAAAGCTGCTAACTGAGGTTTAGGACGTGTGCTGCACCCAGACCCTCCTTGTTGTCATGTTGGTAATGGACGTTAGCAACTTGTTTCTTGACAAATGGAGATATCAGAATCTCGTTGACCTCTCCATAACTGACTGCTTTTCCGACAGAAAGAGATGATGACTTGCTGTGCTCAGTCCTGTTTCTCCGTAGAGCAGCAGTCACCAAATTATTTTTAGTCTTCTTCACCCACTCGCTCCATCCCAAGGTGCTACGAGCTGAGCCAACCGTCTGTTACTCCACAACATTTTGTGGAAAATTTTTGTTACTCTTGAAAGTTTTCTGTATTTTCGGGAGATCTCTGGGGGAGATCTATTACATTTTGGAGGGGTGGTGTATCGTGAAGACACGCAAACATAACCCTACATCGTGCCTTACCAAAGTATTCACACCCCCTTTTTGTCACATTACAACCAAAAACTTCACTGTATTCTTAGGGATTTTATGTGATATTCTAACACAGAGCAGCTGATGCTTGTCAAGTCGGAGGAAAAGGGAATCTTAAAAGTATACACCTCAAAGGAAGGTTTTTGGATAGTTACAGTTGCACATTTATTGGGGGGGTTGCATCTGTTCTAACCACGCACACCTACAGTGGAACCTTTGAACATTTTTCTTTTGGAAAAGGTCAGTTTCAGTCAGCCTGGATGCAGAAGATCTAAAAGCATCAAGACTCAAGTCTTGCAACAGAGTTTTACTTCCTCATCTCCTGCTGAAGAAAATCATCTCCATAGCACAGGGGTGCCACAACACAGCTGCATCAAGTTGCTGAATTCCCTCATCAGTATGTCATTCAGCTCTGCAAAGGCCTCCTGACGTGCCTTTATTTGATTCAGGAGAGTTAGAGAAGGGGCACATTTAAAGCTGCAGTACAGCAGCTCTCAAACACTGGACCTGAGTAACACCGTGGGTACAGCCGCCATAGCGTGACAGTCAGGTCGGGATTATAGTTTCGTCAAAGAGAGATTTTTAAAGGTTGTGATGCTGTTTTATGCAGCATTAGAAAGTTCTCTGCAACTCCTTGACCTTCTGATACCCCTGCAGAACACCTAGATTTATACTAATATAAAATTACACATGCACTGATAAAATTTACAATTTAGATTAAATCCTAAGGCCATTCATTGCACTGGACTGGATTTTTTACTTGGAGGCGTCAGACTAAAGGGGTTTGAATATAAATGCCTAAAACCTTTTCATATGTGCTTATTTTTAAGATCTTTTTTCTTTTTCTTCCACTTTATTATGCAATGGTAGCTTTGTGTCGGTCATAAGATTTTGGTTGCAGCATGACAAAATGTGAGAAACTTTAAGAGGTATTTATACTTTTGCAACATAGTAAATGAAGAATTAATTGTGGAAATAAGATCCACAGATATGTATGTTTTATGTCCTTTAAGCAAACATTTCTTCAGCCGAAGGTACCCTATCCTACCCCTTGACAGATCTAGGTAGTGTAGTACTGACAAATGAACACAGAAATGTAGGATTAGAAAAACATCTCTGAGGAATAATGGCTGCAATGTTGCATCATTTTCACTTCTCCTTATTTTAGAACCTGAACAAGCACCCAAAGGGCAATAGGTGATGTCATAAACTGGTAAAGAGATATTTATTTCACAAATCTCTGCCTTTCTCCTAATCAACCACAACCACATCTATGTGGCTGTGGTTGATTAAAAGTCCCCAAACCCCCTGCTTTTTAAGCTTGTTGCATAATGGGGTCACAGCCAGGGCTGCAGGCTGTGTTCCCCGCACGCACACACACACACACACACACACACACACACACAGGCACGCACGCATGCACGCACGCACGCACACACACACACATACACACACACACACTTGTTTAAGCAGATCACTGATACAAAGCTGGTATGAATACAATCAAATCAAACTAGAGAGAGAGAGAGAGAGAGGAAAAAAAAACTTGTTCTGAATCCCCAAGAAGGCAAACTCATCAAGGAAGCTAAAATTAAACAGATTATCTTGGATACTGTCAAACACAACCAATGCTAGATATGCACTGCCTCATTACGTTAGGTAAATAGAAGATGGTAAAACCAAAGCTGTGGTAAGACATAATGAATATTCAACTCATGCTTTCTTAGATTTTTACTTTATATAATCTGTTTTATTGCTGTCACTTTATTTTTGCTTTCTTCTCTTTTTTAGGGTTAGGAGTGACCTTTCTTTACCAAATCGTCCATCTGGCTCAGGAATCATCATTCTGAACCTACAGCAACTATAACAGCAGCAAAGTACACTGATGTTTGTGAGGCGTTCCTTCATACCCTTCTTGCAAACACTGCTTCTCTACTAAGCCGTCTTAGAGAGAGTAGCCAACATGGCAGTCGGCTCTCAGCTTTGGCCACCTCCGGTCTTGCTGTGCATGGGATTTCTTCTTGCTTGTCTGTCACCAGTGCGCAGCAAAGAATGCCCACGTTTGTGTGTGTGCGAGATCCGCCCCTGGTTTACCCCCCAGTCAACATACAAGGAGGCAACGACAGTGGACTGCAATGACTTGAGACTGACGCACATCCCCACAAACCTGTCAGCAGACACGCAGGTGTTACTGCTGCAAAGCAACGTCATCTCTCGCACCAGTGGAGAGCTGCAGGTCCTGGTGAACCTGACGGAGCTGGATCTGTCCCAGAACAACTTTACCAATGTTGAAGCTGTGGGTCTGAGAAACATGAATCATCTGACCACTCTGCATCTGGAGGAGAACCAGATCAAAGAGTTGCCAGATCACTGCTTGGGAAACCTCTCCAGCCTCCAGGAACTCTACATTAACCACAACCAGATAAGCTCCATCTCCCCCTATGCATTTTCAGGTCTACGCAGTCTGTTGCGGCTCCACCTCAACTCAAACAGGCTCCACGTGATAGACAACCGCTGGTTTGAGGAAACTCCTAACCTTGAGATCCTCATGATTGGGGAAAACCCAGTTATTGGCCTTCTGGATATGAACTTTACGCCACTGGGAAGGCTGAGAAGTCTGGTTCTGGCTGGGATGGACCTCACTGATGTTCCACCAAATGCATTTGTGGGCTTGGACAATTTGGAGAGCATATCATTCTATGACAACAAACTGGTCAGAATCCCCCAATTGGCCCTGCAAAAAGTTCCCAACTTGAAATTCCTGGATTTGAACAAAAATCCGGTTAAAAAAATTCAGGAAGGAGACTTCAGAAACATGCTAAACCTTAAGGAGCTGGGCATCAACAACATGATGGAGTTAGTGTCCATTGATCGCTACGCTTTGGACAACCTGCCAGAACTGACGAAACTAGAGGCTACCAACAACCCAAAGCTTTCTTATATCCACAGATTAGCATTTAGAGACATGCCCTCTTTGGAGAGTCTGATGCTCAACAATAATGCCCTGACTGCCCTTTATCAGCACATTGTGGAGGTGCTGCCAAACCTGCGGGAGGTCAGCATTCACAGCAATCCACTGCGCTGCGACTGTGTGATTCAGTGGATGAGTTCGAACAGGTCCACAGTGCGGTTCATGGAGCCTCTGGCCATGCTCTGCACAACCCCAACAGAACTCAGAGGCCAACAAGTCCGAGAGTTAAGGCTGCTGGACTCCACAGAGCAGTGCCTTCCCCTCATTTCCCATGACACTTTCCCCAGCCACCTGAACCTCGAGCTAGGAATGAGTGTCAGCTTAGACTGTCGGGCTATGGCTGAACCAGAACCTGAAATTTACTGGGTGACCCCTCTTGGTGCCAAAATCACAACCGACACCGTGTCAGAGCGGTACCACCTAAGCAGCGAGGGGACTCTCCGGCTGTCTCACGTGCAGGTGGAAGACTCCGGCCGGTACACCTGCGTGGCACAGAACCCAGAAGGTGCCGACACGTGGGTCTCCACAATCCGCGTAAACGGGACCCTGCTCGACAGCACTCAGGTGATGAAGATCTACGTCAAGCAGACGGAGTCCCATTCAATTCTGGTCTCCTGGAAAGTCAACTCAAACGTCCTGTCCTCCAACCTGAAATGGGCCTCTGCCACCATGAAAATTGACAACCCCCACATCACGTACACAGCCCGCGTGCCCGTAGACGTCCACGAGTACAATCTCACACACCTTCAGCCTGCCACGGAGTATGAGGTATGCCTCACGGTTTCCAACATCCACTTGCAGACACACAAGTCCTGCGTCAATGTCACAACACAGGGCACCACCTTTGCACTGGACCTGTCGGACCAGCACCCGAGCATGGCTGTGCTGGCGGTCATGTCGACGGCCCTGGCCTTCCTCAGCCTTGCCACTGTGGGTGTCTACGTGGCCCGCAGGTGGAAGAGGAAAAACTACCACCACTCGCTGAAGAAGTACATGCTGAAGACCTCTTCCATCCCTCTTAACGAGCTCTACCCTCCACTCATTAACCTGTGGGAGGCTGATGGAGAGAAGGACAAAGACAGCACAGAGGGGAAACCGTCCCCTGTCGACACCACACGCAGTTATTATATGTGGTGAGGGTATTCTTAATGAGGCTCAGCGCCTCTCTAGCAGCACAATAAGACACTCTTTTGCCATTTTGGTGCAAAAGTAAAATAAGGTTGCAAGTGTTTTTTGTATTTTTGGCTTTGCTATTAAGAGGCAGAGTGATCGAGTGAAGGATTTATATTAGTATAGCGTATCGCCTTTGTTTGAATCTATATCACTTTGTTCTTTACTCTCCAAGACGGCAGCTGTATTTAGCCTCCAGGTTGTCTTAGTTGCTCTGCTCTGTTTCCGTGGTGCATTTTGGACTCACATTGTTTTTGAGTTGATCATACAGCAGCAGGGGGTTGAGCTATTTGTAGGAATAAGTTGTTATTTTCTTGTTTTGTAAAACGGTTAATCTGTTGTGCACTGATAGATAAAGAGGTTTGTGAGAACTTCAATTAAAAGCTGACTGCAGGGTTTAGACTCGGTAAACTGTCTAATTGATGTTAGCGGTTGTGCAGTAATGTTGTATCAACTATGAATTTGAACCTTTTGATTTTCCCTGTGACAAAGTAGGACTTTAGTTTGCTAAAAGTGTAACACTAATAATTCTAGAAATAAATGTTTCTTTTGGAATTTTCTCAATAAGGTGCACTAGAATTAATTTTTTTTTACATTATTCTCCATTTACTTATGCTTTAGGCTAGAGTTTTTGTTTACTAATTGCTTAGTTTATCATCCCCACATGTAATATGTAATCTTACTGATAAATAAAGATTTTGGTCTTTTGCAGACGTTTGGGAGTTCTTTGCCAGTTTTCTGTCCCAACCTGATCACCAACACCAAGTTTCCCCATTGTAATGTAGCTTTTGGTTTTATGGAGGATTCTTTATTGCTCTGAAGGAAACTACTTTACTTGCTACACTGATCCATTTTAATAGTCAAAGCTCAAACTATATCAGTTCGGCACATAGATCAGCTACACAGACAGTCAGGGTTCCTATAGTATCTTCGAAAGTGGATAAGTATGGAAAAAAGAAAAGAGGATGGAAAAACCTATCGGAGGGGCTGCCCTGTTGCCTTTCTCACAACATGGCCGGCAGTGGACGAAGCAAGAAGGCCCTGTGTTCGAATCCTTAACAGAACCATTGTGCATGAGTGGGTCCTAACGCCAAAAATATGAGTCGCCCTGGTCACTCTAAGTTACCCTTAGATCCACTGCTGTTGTCAACTTTTTGATATGAAAATTTTGGGTCAGAGTCTAATTTGATCCGCAGACTTTAAATTATTTATGTCAAGAAATATCTTAATCCACTATTTAGCACCGCTTTACAACTTGATTATAATTACAGGTGTGAGATATTACTTTCACGAATATTTGTCACAATGACATGTTCACCAATTACTAAGCGTTTGAGGCTGATGTTTGTCTGAATAAATTTAAATGATAAACCACTCTTTTTAGTCATTCAATAAGTCAAATTAATTAATTACTTTGACTTATTGCAGTGATATATTTAAAACTTTTATTTCAGTTCATTTTGACAACTTACAGCTAATAAAAAAAATAAAAAAATAAAGGTCTTACATAAGACAACAAAAAATTTTAACATTGAAAGACTCAGTTGGTTGAGACAGATTCACACTGAGCCTGGTTCTGATGGAGGGTTTCCTCTCCACATGATAAACTGAAATGAAATGTTACCCAAAGAAACCCGTCCATGTACCATACATTATATGCACCGAACACTTTGTTTATAGTGCCAGCTTTATTTTGGTGTCTCTCAGCTCCTTCTTGACCATATTATATAGATTCAAATGAGTTTTTTTCCCGTCCTCCACGTTAATAACCTTAGTCAGGTATTGGTACTTTTGGATGCCCCACGCTCTGCTGAAAAATTACATTTAAGAATAGCTTCTCTGAGTGAAGTTCTCCAAAATGTCTTGGTTCAGTGAAGCTCTGATGTTGGACTGAGTCTTAATTTAGAAAGTCATGTTTTATGTAGCAGTCCAACTATCTGGGCAACTGATTTCTTTTTTGTTTGCATTAGCTGTAAGCAATAGTCATCAGAATAAAAACAGAAATAAAGAATACACACACATATCGCTGTGTTGTAAGGTATCTGTACATACATTTTATTTAAACTGATTTGCTAAAATAATAAAAAAACAACAACATTGATTTCAATTTAATATCAAGCACCCGCATGTTAAAAATGCTCTAACAATTAGCTGCTCAGTCCAGGAGATTTGGACGGCTGAGTTTGTGGTTGGAACAGCAAATACATCTGTGGAGCTACTGCCCCCTAAAGGTTTATATTTGTAATGCATAAAAAGGGACAATCTTACAAAACCCAAAATCAAGACAAAATGTCATTTTTCTGATGAGAATTTTTATTATGACCTCTTTGCAAACCTTAGAAAGAGACAAAAAAATAAGTTCTTGTACTAATTTTACAGCATATTGCAGCATAACAAAACCAAAGTTGTAGTCTTTGTTGTAAATGGTCCTAAACTTAAAAAACGACGCAGCTATAATAATAAAAAGAAGCTGATATAACAAAGACTACAAATCTCATCTTTTTATATTTTATTATAAAAAGTGAAAAACACTCTCATAGTGTGAAATAGGATATTTACAATAACCGGACATTTCCTACATTTTCTTTTTTGACTCTAAAGTCAGAATAATATGGAAGCAAAAAAAAAAAAAAAAAAAAATTGTACCATCCAGTTCAAATCCTAGTAAACACTTGGGTTACAGACAACAGGGAAGTCTTCATTAAACAAGCAGCTCAGGTTATTGTTTCTCCTGAGAAACACAGCGGAACCCCAGGTTGGAGGCTGAGCTGTCAGGGGTGTTCTGGCTCCGAGCCGCACATCGGTATCTGTAGCAGTAAGACTGACGGAGAGAGAGGAAAGAAGATTACTCTCAGTCAAACTATAATCCTAAAACTGCAGTGGGGATGATTTTAAATTAGGCTTGCTTCTTTGATTTTCTTCTGCACAACTTTTTTTTTTTTTGCACAACTCTAGAGCACAAACTGTTTTCTTTCGCTTATGTCATGCAGAAAACAAGCAGAAATATGTGCTGTGAATTTTTATTACACAACTACAGTCCCATTGCATCCAGTGCTGTCGAATCTAAACATGGATTTCATAACTTTGACAATACATAATTCATCATGTATTTATTGGAAGTTAACGTTCATTTAAATAGCGGCAACATCCTGCTAGGTTGATCATAGATGTGAGGACAATCGTTTGCATAACCATTCATCTAATTTAACATCTGACCTTCTCTCATCTCCGTGAAATAAAGGGTAAACTTTACAAACCTGGTTAGCTTTCAGGATACACTGTTTCAGTAATGTTCAAATACTCTCTGTTTAGCTTTTAGTATTTTTTATATAATTTCACTAAATTTATACATCAATATACTTTAAACTCAAAATGAAAAGGTTGTCTGAATAAGCAGGAGAACAGGTTACACAGCAGCTAGCAGCATCAAACCCTACACACCAGGAAGAAAGACCAAGCTGGATTTCCCCCCCTTTGTTAACAACAAGGAAGAGATAATAGCTGCAAAGCAGGACTGCACAGTATCAAGTCCAAGTCTTCACTGTGCAACTCAGTCAGTAACCAGGCCTGGTGCAGATGCTGAAATTGAATTAATCTTTCCAAAATATGCAGCAAACTGATGAAATTTGCATAAATATCTGTGACATTTAAAAAAAGACAAAAATGTACAATCAGAATAAATCTGGAAGGGCCAGCATTTATAATGTCCAAGTTAAGAAAGTATAAGACAGAACAATAATAATTACATATATAGTTTGCCATCTTTACCTTGTGGCACATGTATGACCCTCCTTTTTTCACCTTGTCTTTGCCTGAAGGGGGACCGGTCTGAAAGACAAGTCAAGGTATTGTTGTCGCTAATGTCTTCCAAAACTGAACTCATGACAGTAAACTAGAGAAAATGCACACTTTTGCTTTTACCGGATTGTGTTGGTGGTCTGTGGTGTGGTGAACGGTCCACCAGTCTGAGGTCCACTCCCAAACATTCCCCACCATATCATGTAGACCGAACGAGTTGGCAGGAAAAGACATAACCTGTAAAATATGGATGTGCAGAAAATATGCGATTTTTGAAAAAAAGGCACAAGTATGGCAAAGTATCTTCTTGTAACTTTTTCCGCACAGGTTTTCTGCAGGTGAGCTAATTTCCCATTTCCTCCTGTCAAAATCTCAGACTAATAAATTAAAATGTAAATCCAGACTATATTTAAGAACAATATTCTGTACATAGCAACAGCTTCTTTGCAGAATTTAGTTATTTTGTTGGTATCGATGCTACTCAACTAATCAGAAAAGAATTAAATGTGCTCCTAAAAGCATGCATGTTTTAACTTCTGTGTTCAAGCTCAAGTAGCTAGGCTTAAGAAACATTGTTCACCACTCCATATTGCCATATTTGGTTATCTTACAATAAATCTCACACGCAGAACTTGCAAGTTGCAATGATGCAACTTTTTCAAGTTCCTCCTTAAACAACCCAGAGCATAAGTTTGCAGATAATTTTTTTTTTCTTTTGAGAAATGAGTGGTCTAATTTTGAAACAATGCCCGAATCAAATTATTGAAGTACAGAGCAAACTTATTCAGAGTTATTTTGGGTATTCGTCCAGCACCAATTAAAAGGTTTATCGATCTAAATTTTATGTAGATATTTGTTTGATATGTCTAACTCACATTTGCCCTTGCCAGACAACTAATCAATAATTGTTCTAATAAGATGAATTTTGAAGGTCTAAGGTATAAGATCTGTCTTCTCCCCTACTAGAGAAGATATAAATCAGTTTTACATCGTAAAGGAATTTGCCTTCGTCCTGAAAACTTTGAGGCGTTGGAGTAAATTTGTAACTGGAGTATATTCCTGAGACAGAGTCTTCTCCTACCTAGTCTGGAATATGAAATATTTGTCACGCCCACGACTACAAAAAAACTTTCCCCTTCACCTCTTGTCCCACTTACAGGAGACGTTTTGACGTATCCGTCCTCTCCGGAGTTGTGCACGGGAAAATCCCCTTGCCACAAGTTGGCGTAATGTTGTCCCTTTGGGTTCAGTTTATTCCCCCATGGGTAAAGTCTGAGAGGAGATAAAGTGCACCAGCAGGTTAATTTCAGACACAGTAATGCATGCGTAACTGTACAGTCAGAACTCACGTCCCACCTGTCTCGCAAGCCCCCCCTGCAGGCGTACTCCCACTCAGCCTCAGTAGGGAGTCTCTTGTTGGCCCAAGAGCAGAAGGCGACGGCGTCAGCCCAAGAGACGTGTACGACTGGATGATCCAGTCTGCAGAAAACAGGTGTGTTTTCCAAGTATATTTTCATTGATTGTTACTCAGACCCCATTAAATGAAAAAAAAAAAAAAAATCATTAAAATAATGTGTTTTCAGATTGAGGGTCTGTGCATTGAAATGTTATTTTATCAGGCACCCAGCAACGTTTTGGCTACCTGTCTGTGATGTTCGAGTCTTGGCCCTCAGGATGATTCCAGTTGGCCCCTTTGACTGGGAGCCACCAGGGGGCAGCAGCCACCTGACAGCAAAGAGATGATAACAGTCGTAACTGGTTAAACATCTTTCATCCATTAGCTCTTTGACTTTTTTTTCTGCTCATGAAATCCTGGCAAAGTATGTCAGGAACTGTCTTTGCAGAGTACAAATGTCTGTACTGGTTTGCAGCGGTGCGCCGCCGGTGTGCCCCCAGTATCGCCTCAGCCTTACGATCAGGCTGCACAGGACGAAGAAGTAAATACGCGACTGTCTGGCTTTTGTCTTCGAGAGCCCCGCTGGACTGAGGCCTCCTACAGCTAACATGTAAACCTTCTGAAATATCTCTCACAGCAGGAACATGGAGTGTGTCCTCCTGCCTACTTAAAGTCATAAAAACTATTACCTGAATGTGGACCAGCAGGAAATTAAACTGTGGATGAGTTACAGTCGGGAAAACACCTTCCAAAGTTAGAACATTGTGAACAAAGCTACGCAACAATGAAAGATGTTTGAAAGACAGGACATTTCATCTGAGGTTCTAGTTTTTCCACTGTCATAAAGGTGCAAACGGTTTCTGGTTTCTAATACAACCTTTATACATTGTCCTTATGAACGAACAGATGTCGATTTAAGATTTTATTTAGCTTTTGGCTTTAAAGTATATTATTCTAGTTCTTCCCTACCTTACATTTTAATTTGTCCTACCCATGGTTTAGTGAATGGGTGATGCTGCAACAGCATGATGCAGATTAAATGATCTCAAACTGAAACACCTGAAGGAATTAAAGAACAAATGAAAAAAAAAGTCACTGACATTTATTGGTCTGGGAAAAATTACACAGCCATTTGTAATGGCTTGAGACCCCAAATGAACCACAGTGAAAGCCATTGTTCACAAATTAAGAAAATATGTAACAGTGATAAACCTTCCCAGGATTGGCTGGTGAGCCAAAACAACTCCAAGACGGCACTGATGACCCACCCAGGAGACCCACCCTGGCTAAGTTCAGTGTTCATGATATAAAAATAAGAAAAAAAAAAAAAAAAACTGAGATAAAATGGCATCTATGAAATAGTTTGATGCCGAGAACTACTGCTGAACATAAGGTCTATTTTACATTTACCAAAAAATATCTAACTGATCTCCAAGACTCCTGGAAAATTATTCAGAGGAATGAGGAGTTCAGAGTGAAACTTGTGGAAGGGGTGCGGTCGTTTTTTATACATGGAGTAAAACCAACACAATGTTTCAATAAAAGAACGCTAGCAAAATGGAAAATGAAAGTTTTGGCTTGTCAAAGCCTGGACTTAAATCTGACTGTGTGGCTCATTTAAAAATAATTCTGCAAAGATGAGCCCAAACTTTTTACAAACTTCAAAAAAAAAAAATTTTTTAAAAACCTCATTACTAGCTATTGTAAATGAAGATAATGCTAATTAGGGTTTCTTTTATCTTACTGTTTTTCCCACGTTATCTTTTTCTTCAAAGATTTTTGTGATGATCTGAAACATTTACATGTGACAAAAAACAAAGAAGCAAAAACATTAGAAATCTGTAAGGGGACAAACATTGTTAATTGGAAGGAGTCGTCTCAGGAAGTTGTGAGCATCTAATATCTATATATCCTATACCCTGCCTTTTTTTCTTTCTATTGATAACACTGAATGAAAAAAGGCTGAGCTCCGGTGCTCTCCCATCCTCATTTCCTTAGTGTAGTGTCCAGCGCACACGACACGAGATCGGCCCATAATTTCAAAACCTGAGAGACACATTAGCCGACAGGAATCCTAGGTACAACAGTTCAATCGGGTTCGATCGTGCCGTGTCCAACAATGGGCACAAAATAATGGCTGCAAGTCCAGTTAACTAATTTTAATATGAGGCATTAATCAATGCTTTACTAGAATCTACCTGTTATGCATAGAGTCAGCGTAAAGTCCTGACTGAATGAAAATCATTATAACCTATTTATGTCACTAGCAGTTGATAAGCTGCAATTTGGCTCCAACTCCTCTCCTTGTCATTTCTATGTTCTTTGCACAAAAT